>NW_015113087.1:226676-256750 GCF_001443285.1 Poecilia latipinna | reverse complement strand
ATACAAATGTCATAAACATACTTCCGCCCTCTCCCCCCCTAAAAAAAAAAAAAAAAAAAAAAAAAAGCAAACTTCTGGTATTTAAAATGGGAAGAAAACATTACAGATACCGACTTAGCAGAAACTAATTATCATGTCTAACAAAATTCTGACCTTTTTGAAGAGTTTTTCCAGTGCAGGTCGATCCAGAAGGTCTAGCTCATGAAATTCAATGCTGGTGTTGAGGAGCTTCTCTATCCTTCGAATGCTCTCTGCCACATTCCCCTCTCCTCCATCAAAACACAAAAACACACATGGATCTTAATAATCAACAAGCTTCATTTAATAATAGTTATTTAATCCTTCCTGAAGGAACTGGAGCTCACCTCGGACGGCGTTGCTGTAGTTATCCACCACCACCGGCTGGTAGCCTGCCTCGATCAGCTCCACCACGCAGTGGCTTCCGATGTATCCGGCTCCACCTGTCACCAACACCTTCTCCGCCATCCTGTGGGTCTGTGACATCATGCAGCAAGTCAAGCAAAGGATGCATTCTTCAGAGAATGCCAATCTACCTCATTTCTTCTGAACACACCTCAAGCATTTGTTGGAGCCTATTAAAAGCTGTGTGACTCACCTGTATTGTCCCACGTCAGCAGGTTGACCCTGTCTAACTGCAGGACACAATATTGAACTATAGGAGGTATTAACGTCAGCAGAAGCAGGTATTTTATTTTGGAATATTCCTCGTCTAAAAATAAATTTCTCTACTAAATTTGTTTAATTTTTTTTTCACGTGCTTACATATAAAGCATGTTTTCTTTTTGTTTTTTAATTAATTGTCACAAAACTGAAAAAAAAGACATTCAGAATTGATAGAAACACAATTTATAGCCTTTTATTTGCATTAGCAGTTTGTTTTCAAGTTACACAGAAGGTCAAAGTCCAAACTGCACACGACTGAAACAAAAAACTGACAAATAAAACCCTGAATTCCTGCTCAAGCAGCCAAATTACATATTATTGCCACAATTGGACTAAAACTGAATTATATTTTACATACAACATGAGCTGTTTGTAAAATACTCACGTAATCTTTCTGTGTGGTTGGAAGACGGTCGCTCCAGGTAATGTTTCTTTGTAAATCTGGTCAGAGCAGACTTAAAACGAGGCGTTTAAATCAGTCTGCCCATTTAAAAAGACTTTACTTGACACATAAAGTCTGTACTTCCTGGTAAACGTGGAGAAGAGTTAAGTACTTGAATAACTGGCAACGTAAAGGCTATTAGTTTTCAAAATAAGAGAGTATATGTGAATATTTGAAATTTAACCCATAATTTTACGTTGAAACTCCCTTAAAAATTAAATAGTAATTTAAAACACTATTCAAAATACCATTTATTTCAGGCATACTTGTATTGTGATTTTTAAAAAAATACATTTTCTTAGCTTTAATTTTGAAGGGCAACACGGATTTAGCTACAACAGAACTGTACATATGATTCCCGAGGTACGTGAACGCCCCCTCGTACGTGGAGTTGCGTCAAAGAGTGTCATGATGATACCACGCCTCTTCTCAGCGATACAAGGAAGTGTTTGTGCAGAGCACCCGCCACAGAGGACAAATTAAAGAGTGCCACGTTAGTAGGAACCCATGCTGCCAAATTCGGACAGCACCAAATGTAAACATACGGTCACTTACTGCAGATAATACATCCGTCACTCCATCTGGGTCCTTTGAAAACAGAAAATGCAGAAAAAAAAAACATAAATGCCAACCCTCACCATATATTATTCATTTATTTTTAACCTTTTAGATGCCAGTTTTTTTTTTTTTGTGGAGGGAATTGCTCCACATGCTCCAAATGTGTGTATGAAAAACTTACATTTGTGAATCTTGGGAGTTAGTTTACAGCTTCAATTCCAGTGTTAGAAGTTAAAATTAAAGTGGATTGTTCTCCAGTCTCACATATGTAAATTGGGAATATCAAAAATCAGCTGCAATATTGATCAGTTTTATGTTTTGGATACAAAATTTAGAAAAGGGACTAAATTGTTTTATTGCTAAACTGTAAAACTAAACAGAACCACCCTTCTATATCGGCTTGTTGAGCTTTTTAAAGTCCTCAGTTCTGATGCCGCTAACCTGGGAAAAGAAATCTGACTCTCTACAAATGATGTACAGAAGATCTGAAACATCTTGCTGCAAACTCAAAAGGACCAAAGCTTCCTAGGATGTACAGTCTGTTCACTCCCTTTCTTGTGACTTCATCACTAAACACTGATGATTTAATTAACTACCTCTTGATTCAATACAATGAATAATGTGATGGAAGTTCATTACTTGCCATTAACCATGACAAAGCAATCTATAAAGTTGCCACACATATTCCTTACTTTTGAGGCATGCCATTATGACATATGTTCTCAGAAAACTGTGTTTATAAACGTCTCTCATTTGCTGATATTTATTACCTAAAATGATCTTTTCATTGCAGACTTTCACAGTAATAACAAACTTTCACCAGTTTTTATGCAGGCACAAAACCATACAATGAAAATTTAAGAAAGTATGAAGATACATAAACCTAAGGATGATTAATCATTTTTCCTTTATTAAATTATGAAACTATTTAGAAATAATTCTTGTCTTGTTTAAACAAAGAACATGAGGAAACTCCTTGAATTAAAACTTCCTAACGTCCCCTACTAAACACGTTCTGCTGCAGCCAAGCATCTTTCAGTTCTCATTTGGGTGAATCAAACTTGTGACTTTTTTTAGGCAAAAGTCACGCTCACTTTCTTTTAGGATTTAACTTCCTGTTTGAGAGAGAGTGATGCTTGTCTCTTGCTTGGACGGATGACTAAAAGGGAAATGTGCTTTTTTTTTTTCTTTTTATGACCTAACTATTGGGACATAGGACTTGTTTCTGAGTCATATAAAGGTTGTTTAAATGTTCACTTGCAAACTTCAACCAGATAGTTTACTGTTAAAACAATGACTGAGCTATCAAAATCTTTCTTTTTAGGAAAAGTCAGCATCACTTGATATTTGGATTCTCTCTTTGCATACAGTAAAACAGATAACAGTGATTGACACGTTGGTGGAAGTTGTCTGACCACCGAGGATATTGTTCCCCCAGCATGATGCTGCCACCACCACATTTTGCATTGTGTTCAGGCTGCCGCGTTAGTAAACACAGATTCAGCAGACTGTGCCACATTTCTTAAACCACCGACGGTCCCGACAAACCCAGAGATATTGGCATTTGAAAAAAGATGCAGTAGGAATGGGAAGAAAGAAAATGAAGAGATAAGCAGATGCCTGGGAGGCGAAGTTAGTTTCTAAGAAATGGTTTTTCTTTGTTATTGAGGAATGTGGGACAGACGAGAAAGGTCAAGAGGGTAAACAAAAATGGTAACTTGATTCAGTACAGATACAGAGGAATAAGAGCAGAAAGCAATTTGAGTATTTAAAAGAGGACAGATAGAGCAAGAAGAAAACTAAGAGAATAAAAAATAACTGATTACCATTCAAGAGCATTTATTTAGGAATTCTTCTGATTTTTTTTTTTTTTTTAAACAAGATTTGTTTCAAACATAGTTGTTTTGTATTGCAAGTCATTGGCAAGAAATTAGTTTGTACACATTTTGATGCAAGGTCAAAAAAAATAAACTAGAATTACATTTTCAAAATGTTAAGCCTCTTAGTTCTTGACATGGCACATAAGTGGCAGAGTCCAACACCTTTAAAAGGAATCTCATATCGTATTTCACTCTGCACTAAATTTTACATTTGAGCAGAATTTAACATCTCTGCAGCAATACAGTCAGGCAAATGACATTATCCAGACAAATCTCCAAAACCCATCTATTTGATTGCCAAACAGGGAGGAATAATTCACCACTCCACAGAGTACATCTCCACTGCTCTCGAGTCCAGAGGAGGTGTGCTTCGTTCTGCTGGATTCTGACACTTTGTATGCTTGGTGTAAAGCTCGGATATAGCTGCTAGATTATGAAAACCGATTTCCTAAAGCAAATACAGTCCTCTATGCTTTAATATCAACTTACATGTCTAAGTGATGGATTTTACACACCTTTTGGCCATAGAAGGGATTAAAATATCCCAATTTAATTATTTGGCAGGTGAGTGAACAGTTTTGCGTTTTAATATGCAAAATATGGAAGAGGTGGACTTAAAGTGGAAAAAAGAACGCAGCTCTACGCTCTTTGTTGTTTGGACAGGTGCTAGCACTGTGATGTTTCCTGACAACAATGTGAACGACAGTCATCCTTTCATGCAAGCAGAATACCATAATGGCCATAACTTCTTTTAAGAGGATAATACACACTGCCACAAAATAAATATGGTGGAGGAACTGTTTGAGAAGCACAACATTGAGTTTGAGGTGTTGACTTGGCCTCCATATTTTCCAGATCTTAATTCAATGAAGCATTTATGGGATGTGCTGGACAAACATCAAGGTGGTGTAGGGGAAATTAGAACAAGCACACTGTTAAGCCATATTGTTTAATATTTCATATTCTAACAATTTTATATGTAAACAAGAAACAGTTTTTGTCGTGCACTACTACTGAACTCAATTTCTTTTGTCAAGACCAACGAATTAGATAATCTGCTACATAAAAGGGTAGAGACTCATTTTGGTCTATCTTTGTGAGAGGAAGATGGAAGTGACCCTCAGCTGGCTTTTAGAGATTAGCTGCCATTAATTTAATTATTTTATAAAAGCCCATGGCAAGAATGGGTCAGAACTAAATGCTTCAACCAAGAGAATTGACTCAGAGGTTATTTTTAAAGAGATACAACACAGCTTCACAGTTCACGAGAAGAACTTTGTCATGTTGTGCTTTTTAGATGCGTCATAATTGTCACTAGAATTAGATTTTTTTTCTTTTCATTTTAATATTATTGAGTCATTCTCTGTACAGAATGAAATGAACACAAACACCTCAGGCTCTCGTTACACAATGATTGTTTTCTTTATTACTCTTTTTTTTTTGTTTACGTTTTTTAGTCTTTGTTTCTTTCCGTCAGTTCCGAATTGGATTTTATTTCGCAGGCTGCTCAGGAAGGATTTCAAAAACTCTGTAGCTAAAGTAAAACAGTTCTGCAAAGACATTCCTGCAGAGTGTCGTAAGACTCATCGCCTGTTTTACAAACACTTGACAGAAGTTGTTGTTGCTAAAGGAGGATGAGCCAGAAATCCTCCCTGGACCTTTTCATGTAGATACCTTTTCCCCCCTTGCTGAATGAAACAATCTTTGAAAACATTTTGTATTTATGTAGGTGATCTAGGTTTGATGTGAAGAACTATTTGATGATCTGAAACAAAACAGAACAGCCAAAAACAAGAGATATGTTGGAAGCAAAAGACTTTTAACAGCACTGAAACGTCAGAAGCAACTGGATGAAATCTGAAGCATATTGGTTTATGCTGATGTGCTTCAGATTTCATCCAGTCAAGCACAGCAAGTTTGATTGCCCTGGGCATCACAAAAAAAAAAAAAAAAAACAGGAAGGGGAGTAGAGAAATGAGATATTTTGCAACAGCTGAGACCAACACTTGATTCAGCAAACAATAAGTAAAAAAAAAATGCAGTTAGAGCAGAAAAATAACTGCAATGGAATGAGGCTTTATATTTAGGGGATGCATTTAGGCATACTTGCAAAATATCCTTTTATTCTGAAGTAATTGTACAATATAAAAAAGGGAAAAGCTCTTAAATGAATGCACATATTTGACACCTTAAACATAACTCTCTCCTAAGAAATAGTAAGAAAACGCAGCTTAATTAGATGTTATGTCTAAGTCTTGTCAAACCATAGAGTGAAATCATTTTTGGCTCCGTAACACGTGTCATCAACTCATCCACAAGAGAAGAAGAGAAAGTCTTGCCTCAAATCCAATCGGACATAAGTCACCCCTGAATTAAGCCACTATCATTTCCTCCTGCTGTCACTACTCCACCCAGAGAGCACAGAGCGCCGATGTACATTTGTTCTTTGAAAATGAAGGGAGAAAATGTGATGGATGGAGTGAAAGAGGGCGTGACCGTCCACAGGGTCTCCATCTGATTCTCTTTATCTCTCTCCACCTGAGTGCCAGTTAATCCCCCCCACCCGCCCCACTCCTCATCCCTTGGACTCCCAGCTGGATACACCGGCTCCTTCCGAGTGGCAGCCTGCATTAGCACTGAGGAACTTTCCCCCGCTGTCTGTTAGTAAAAGCTGATTGGAGATTACGGCCTGCTGCAGAAACACAGCCCTCCATCTCATCTCAAATCTCCTCTCTCTGCTTTATCTCTCCCACCTCTCCTCGTTTCTTTATCTTCTTAATCCCGGCTCTCCTCCTTTTCAGTGTCATCAACTTTTGCTCACATTTTTTGGCCCTCCATCACTACTCTTTCTCAGCAGCTGAATGGAGAGGCAGATGAAGATGAGTAAATGGGGAGAAAAGAAAGAAAGAAAAACCTTCCCCTCCTGAGTGGAGCCAGAATGATGTCATGGGGGCATTTGTCCTCCTGGTGTGGAGGCTTCCCTTCCTCTGCTAATTACCTTGTACAAACTCGAATCTGATATGGCGGATATGAGGCCCAAATACAATTATTGTGGGCTAACAAAGAGATATTGAGATTCAGGGAATGAGGGAGAGACCACAAGTGAGATAGAAGGCGAGCCACGTGCACGGTCCAAGCGCGCGCGCAGCCACCCACACACACACAAACACAACCACTTGTCCTTCCCCTCCATTCCCTCAGATAGGCTAATGTTATTACACGGGTAATTATCCTCATTAGTGCCAGCAGCTGTAGAGAGCCCATTGCTCGCTGTTCAAACTCCACCCCAAACCTTTCTGTCTTCAAAACCAGTCTTTGTCCTCTCCAGATCTCATTTAGAGACTTTGTCGTTATCCTTCTAGTTGTAAAAATAGAACCAATCGACCAGCTACAGGTGCATCTAAATGAGTTTCAATATTATGAATACCACTCAGTTATGTCGGTAATTCAATCCAAAAATCAAAACCGAAATACGAGGTAGTTTTACTGCACATCGAGTGATTTATGTGAGTTAGTTTTAATCTTTTTGGGGTTTAAAGAGAAAGAGAACCCACAACCTGGTTTAACAGAACATTAGAACGTCACATCAGGTTAATAAATAATTTCTAATACAAAAATATTGTGCTTTGGCCTGACAGTTGTTCAACAGGAGTGCAACAAGTAGTATAAGCCATAAAGGGTTACTGGTAAAGAAACTGGTTTGTTCTCAGGAAGTGTGCTAAAGGAAAGTTTAGTATAAGGAAAAAATATGGTAGAAAAATATATAAAAGTTATGAAAACTACAAAGATATGCAGAGAAGCTGTCTGATCTCCTTTGTTTGGCCACCCAGAGACAAACTCAGAAGCATCTCACCTGGCCCAAGGAGAAACAGGATTTCTTTTTGTTTTTGGAGATGAAAGAACATTTTGTATTTCTTTTGGAAATCTGGAGGAGGAGTGGAGAGGCACGGATCTCACATCGCTTTAAGTCTAGTGAGAAGTTCCCACAGTCAGTGTCATCTGGTGGTGTTGGTTCACTTTATTAAGTCTAAAGTCAGCACAACAATCTACAAGGAACTTTTTGACCACTTCTTACTCCCCTCACCGGCTTATAATCATTTAGTTGTCTGATATAATTATCTAATTAAAAAAAAAGTAAATAAATTTGAGCTATGACAGCTAAACAACAACAAAAGACTTGAAATGAATCACTTTCTGTGTAATGAATTATTTCACTTTTTTAAATGAACTAATTGATGTCCTAATTTACTCAGACGGTAAAAATAACAGACCTGAACCAGGTCATCTGTAATGGTGAGACCAAAGGATTCTCACAGATCTTTAAAAGTTTGTCAAAAAAAAAATAAAAAATCAAATTTTAGGGAAGGGAAAAAAAAAAGGAAAGTTCTGTCAATCGGAAGAGTCTTCAACACAAGGTGGCACTGTTTGGTCTTCTGTGGCTGCCTCTCCTCTGATCTGCCTCATGTTTTCCTGCTTTTACAGGCCATTCTTTTTCAGAGTAAATTAGCTGTCAGAGTCCTTCCTCCTCCTGCATAATGACACTCTCTAAATTTGATGTCCGGCAAAATGGAAAACAACTGTATGCGGATGGCTTGGAGACTCTGGCTGTTTCCTTCTTGCATTTTAACTTTATAGAGAAATTATGGAATCATCAACTGAGGCGGGCAGCTTTATGCACAGCATCCCTCTCGCTCTGTGAGATTGCCTTTTTGTTTTTATTGCCAGGGGCTGCTGCTGCAAAGACAGACAGTGAGTAACCTGTATTCCTCTAAGCCTTGCATCAGGCGCTAAATGTCACGCATTGCCTGTTTTTATTGGCTAATGTGCCCTGTTGTGCCCTTCTCCTTACTTTTTTATTTATTTTTGTCTTTTTGCAGGACGCCTTTGTTAAAGAGATGGTTATTAATGCTGCTGACCAGATGGGCTCCTTCCCCCCACAGGTCTCACTCAGGGTGTTTACCATGCACTGGGTTGTGGATAACAGGTGAGATCGCTGCTGGGCTTTTCAGCCAATCAGAGAGCAGCAGCTGCCTGGCCTCTGCCTGTAAACCTTTATTTGGCATTTGAGTCCCTCCTCACCGGGAGTGCGTTTGATAATAACACTGAATCAAAGTGATTTCTGGTTTATGTGCTTTTCTTTTTTTCTTTTTTTTCTTTTTTCCCACATATGAGGTTTTTATGTGGCACCGTCACGCATGTTGCCTCACTCAATCCTCCCCTGGGTGTCATTATTTTCCCAGTGAGCAGCTTGGGTTGAGTGAAGCTTGAGTATCATCACGGGTATCTAACACTGAAAACCCACTCAGTCATTTAATTTCCGTTTCATGAAGTTTAGAGATAAATTGCTCCCCAAATGTTCCCTCATGTCCTGTGTGACAAAATGTTTCCATCGCTATCGCTGTACAAACAGAGTGGACATTCCTTTCCCTTTTTTTTTTTTTTTTTTTTTCTTCTTTTTTCCAATCCAGGCCATCCTGAATTACTGCAATTTGGTATCATGGCAACAGCAAAGGTAAGGCCGGGCCGGGGATTGTTGAGGAACGGCCCCTTAAAGCTTTGAATCAATCTGCCTTAATGGATGACCTGTGTCGAGCATGCATATGTGGATTAGTTTAGCCGGGAGCACCTGTCCCCGTTCTGTCAACAGCAGATCGGGTTACAGGCCCCTCATCCACCTGGCTGACACCACTTCCTGTGACTGGCAACGCCGGCACTCGCACTGCCACATGTCGAATTACGACATAAGCAGGAGATTTCAAGATACGTCTGGGTACAATATGTTTTCTAAGTGTACAACCTTTTGGTACATTATGATAAAAAAAAAAGAGAGAGAAAAATGCAGCTCACAACAAAGAGGTCAGCAGAGGGCTTTGTGTGTGGATCTCAGCACCCTCCCCATCCTACGACCCTCTAAAAGGATAAGCGAGAACAGCTAATGGATGGCTGGTTGGGTGGCATGGAGTAAATAGATGATAACCAACTCATTGAATAAAAATGCCTTGAAACAGAGTGGACTTAGGATGATGATGGAGTTAGATTGACAGAGTGACCCAGTGAAGTGAGGCTGCTTCTGGACTTAACGTCCTTAAAGGGAAATCTTTTGTCTACGCCGAGGAGATGACTCTTGTGAGGAACAGGATAAATATTACATACAGAACACTGAAAAAGCATTCACGCATCTTGAACTTTTTTTGCACAATCTCTCGCGTTACAACGCCTACATTTGCTCAGTAAACTGTTTCTTTAGGGATCTGCAAGAAAGATGTGGGGTAAAATGTGAGTCGGGTGAATGTAATATCCTCACTGCCATCATGCAGCCTGCAATCCTTAGACAAAAACATTTGATTTAAAGCAACATGCTGAACGCGAATGCACTTAATCACCAAGTTGAAGATCTACAGGGGAAAATGCAGCCTTATTTCCTCCAGCTGGAGTAAAGCTTGCTCATGTGTCCTTTTACTGGTGGTGCACTGTCTTCTTCCCTGATGATGGATCCCCTGAAGATGAAACAATTAGCTAACAACCGTTGTACTAACCACAAAGCTGGGCAGATGATAGATAGGGTATCTGATAGACTCTGCTGGTTGGTCTGGGGGCTTTGTCCCGGATCCCTGACACCTTCTATATTGTGATCAATGCAACCCCCATGTTTCTTCCATCTCATCCCCAGATCCCCCCCCACCAGCTGCCTCTGACCCCTCATCATAGCCCTGACTCTGCTTGCCATGTGCTGGGAGTCAAAGGGTTCCCACCTATCGCTCATCAGAATGGAACCCCACCATCTCCTGCTCCTGTGCGCTAAATCACAATCAATCGCTTGGCAGACAAAGATGGATTGGGACGTCCACGACCCTGTACCTTCCAGGGAACCCACCCACCCTTCAAGGGGCTGGTGTCACTGACGAATAATAGGTGATTCCAGGAGGAGTCAGCGGGTCAAGTCTGCTGGCCTTACAAGGAAGTTGCCACAAAGGAATGGGGGGATATTTTTTTCTCTTTAGGAACAATGTCTAACAGCATGTCTGACTGAAAGGAGAGAAGCGGTGGCTATGCAGAAAAAAAAAATATATATAAAATCAATTTAAATCAATCTAATTTTCAGTCAGATGGTAATGAAAGGAAATGTTCTCATTTGTAACATATGCTAAATATGTTGGGTAAAAGTATCAGTGCAGAAAACATTTAATTATCTTAAAGCAGGTTGTTTTTGTTTATGTTAATGTGTATTTTGAGTTAGTTTATGGAGAAAAAAAAATCTATTTCAGATAAATCAGATGACTGTTCTGAAAATGACAAATTTCACACAAGAGCTTTAAATAAATTACATGTATATACATATTACGTGACATTCTAATTTTCGGAGAAACTGAATGATTACGCCGTCGCCCATAATCATTCAAAGGAAAGAATGGATGTCATTAATCTAACTCCTTCAATTGCCTTTCTAAAATTAAAAAAAGATGCAATAATATTCTAATTTATTCAGATGCACCAAATGAGTAATGGTAATCCTGTTAACTAAGTTTAAAAGAAGTAAATAAGTAAATTACCAGCAGTGAAATTCTCTAAATCTCTTTAACAGAATTTAACGGCGCCAAATATCTATTCTAACAAAAATGTCGGTAGTTTACTCAGGTACATTTACTTTCGTAGGTTTTTAGAAAATAAATTGGTTGTAGCTTTACTACACCATACTTTTTTTTTTTTACTTTTACTTAAATAATATTACTATGAAGTATTGCTACTGTAATTTTAGAAACATTTCTGCATCCTCTGCCCACTGAATGAAGAACACACCTATTTTAATCAGAATCATCTGCAGAGGAAAATTACCTGCCTGTCCGGCATATTTACATGTCTCATGTTTTGCGAGGTCCCCTTCTCCAATGATTTCAAATTTAAACATTCACCAGATCCAGACGCAAACCTGCAGTTATGTTAAAGCGAGACTTCTTGTTTGCACAAAAAGCTTTGTTGTTTTCTATCTGTACCTTGTTAAAGCGTACACATAATTACCTTTTTGGTTTTATTTCTTTTCTCTTTAGTCTTTAAAATTCCAGAATTTGCACATAACATTAAAATATTAAGATAAAATAAAATATGAATAAAATATTAAAACAGACGTCATTATCAGTTACTCAATACTTGAGTAACCTCCTTCATTACTTTTACTTGAGTAAAAATGTTGAAGCAGTGCTACTTTTACTTCAGTACAATCTCTGGATGCTCTAACTAGCTCTATGTGAACCTATAAAAAAAAAGAAAAAAGAGAGAGAGAGAGAGAAATATCATTTTAACTATGATACAAGCAGTATTTTGCATATTGTATGTGCCTACTGTGCTCTGTCTTTGAGCTCTTTTCTCCACTCTCAGAATAATACAATCTTGACATTGTTCTGCAGACCATTGTGCCCATTTGAAGAGTTGCTGCCTGGTGCCTCCTGATTTACTTCACAACAGGCCGAGTGATTGCATCATTCACATGAGCACTGACAACAAATATCATTCAGACATGCAAAAGTCTCCACAATGCCATAACACCATGATTGGAAACGAAAGATCTCATTTGGTATTCACCGCCTGGGCCTCAAGGAGGATCATTCACATGTAGATGTGTCCTTCTGGAAGTGCCTCGGATATACAATTTCCATTTAGATAAGGTGTATACACAAATAAAGAAAGGACATTGGGTTCTTCATTTGATTAACTAATCATAGTCTTTGTAATTCCACTCTGGGACCTTTAAGGGCAGTGCAGGGCCGCGCACCCTGATTAGCCAACGCATGATTGCTGCAGCTACGGCACAAATCAGTTCAAGTAACTCAGCCGACGACACAGTGGCAGTGATTAAACAGGTGATTAAGGCAGAGAGAGTTTCTGTCTAATCCCTTTTCCCATTGTCTAAAGAGATAGCCGGAGTGTAGTCCCAGATCTACAATAACTGGACACCACAAGAATTAGAGTGGGAGGTGATTAGGGCCTTTAAAGCTCCCTGGAGTGTGGAGGCAGGTTGTTTGTGATTAGCCTGAACTTAAAGGTACATTGTGTCCTTATTGCCTCTTGCTGGACAGGGGAATTCATTATCTGATTCTTAAGCTGAGAGGGGGGGGAAAAAATATATACACCCACAGGCCTCGGCGCAGATGAGGAATGGAATAATCCATGTTCGTGGCACCAGCAAGGAGGATTCAGACTGGCAGCATGTTGACAAACCAACAAAAACACTCCTCAAAGTCCTTTAACCCTCTTCCCACTTCTCTGCCAGCCCTCTTCATGCACTGCAGTGGCGTCTGCGCGTCATCTGAAGGCTGTATAGAAACTCTACAGCTCCTCTCCATGACTGATCTCTTTTGATAGGCCTCATTATGCAAACTGCTCCCAACTCCCGCCGCATAATTAGTGCTTAATTAATTTGAGTGAAATCTTTCATCTGTCTGTGTCCGGCCAGCTCCTTCCTTCCATTTACAACATGATATTAATTTCAGAGCTGGGGGGGGGAGAGGGAGGAGTGGTAGCCCAACGGATGAAAAGGCTGATATAATTAATCAAGTACTGTATCTTTTCCCTTCGTTTTTTTTTTTCAGGAATAATAATAAGTGTGATGAGCAGAGTCTGATTAACCCTATTATGCTCCCTAATTAGGGTGATCATTTAATAATCAAGGAAGCAGCACAATTATAAGAGAATGCAAATTATGCCATCTAATGAAGGAGTATGCCAATTTTTGGGAATTCTTTGTTTGGAAAATCCTGCATTCCCAAACCAAATGCGAAGACAAGGCTCTCCTCTTTGTGTACGTGTTTTACGGTTGCACTCACATAGTCCAAATATCTGCATTTTGCATTTTTACACATTTAGATACCCAAGGTTGACAGGAAAATCCAAACAAAAAAAGAGTCTTGTTCACAGTTTCCCACAAGCCATGAAGGGAAACACAGCAAACACAAAATAAAACATCAACATTTAACATGGCATGCAGAATACCATGTGGGATGGAAAACTAACTTCTGGACACATTACGTACACAATGACACATGGTGGTGGCACAGTCATGATATGGGGAAACTTTGGAGGAGAGTTTTGGATGACGGATGTTGGTGGTAAATAAGGACTGGAGGTTCACCTTCCAGCAAGAAAACAATCCTAAACATGCAGCCAGAGTTACCCTGGTTTAGATTACAGCATGTTGATGAGTTAAAATGGCTCAGTCAAAGTCAGAGAGCTGAGAGTCCTTGACAAGATATATGCCATCAATTTATACTAATCATTAGCAATTCTCACAGAATGTTAAAAATGTGTTATGGTTCGAAGGGACTTTGAACTTTCACTTTTGTTTTTTTCATTATTTCTACAAAGTGCGGCATGCAAAGTTCAACAGTGAATGTAAAAGTCAAGCTTTAACATTGTGCATTACTTACGTAGCGCTACGCTGATTCCATGTTTTAGCAGAGACTTTTGATGACAGTTTCATCCAAAGTCTGCTTAGAAAGAAATCTCATTATAACACATGGCTTCAGCAAACTGCATGCATTTTTAATCCATTTGTGGCAGCTTTTTTAGAACCCTGTCAGGGATATTATACGAGCAATAATTTTTTTCGTTTTATTAGACTGTTTAAGAAAATGTATATGCATATATATATGTGTGTGTGTGTGTGTGTGAGGGAGGGAGGATGCCATAGTCAGCTTGGCAGAACTTCAGCACCATGGCCAGCAGCCAGGAAACACAAACACATTTTGAGGCTTTGTTTAACATATAACTTTATGAATAATTCAAACAGCAGATAGTCGTGAATTCAACAGAGGTTTTCACATGGGCCTAATGCATCTTTAGATGAACGGATACTAGTCAACAGATAAAGGATAAGGCCCATTAGGTCTGCCAGAGTCCATCTTTCATGCTCCTCAATGATCCAGCTGCTGTCCACACTTTCATCACGATAATGGCAACCTCATATACGGAGCCCATGAGCAATGGGCTTGATTTCATTTCTCTTACCAGCCACAGAGAAACAGAAGATGGACCTTCTTTTTTGTTGTTTACTTGTGTGAGAAGTGTATTGACTACTAAGCAAATGCCTGTCAGTGAGATCCTTTATATGCAGGCTGCTCTTGATCCAGCGTGCATGCCTCCTCCATGTCTTTGTATCTGGAAGGTGTGTACTGTGTGTGTGTCTACATGAATGTACCTCAATTTGCTCCTCTTTACCCCCATAGTGCAGCTGTGCCTCGGAGAACTCTTGTGAAGTAATTGAATGAGCCGAGGCCGGGTGGGGAGAGGAGGAGGAGGAGGCAGGGAGGGGGGACCTGTGGCAGTGAATGTGGTGCCCACTGGCCTTATTATCCGTAATACGGCAGCCGCTCTGCCTGTGCTTTCTCATCCACTCATGAATACAGAAATGAATGTGATGGACGTCAGAGGTGAGCGCAGCGGGGGGAGATGGGCCAGAGCCTGTTTTAATCAGCTCCCAGATAGAACAATCACTTTATCCACCTCCACAGCTCAGAGGTGAATTAGCGTTTAACATTCCAGGGCATGCTTTCTGACAGGGGACTCCACCCCAAACAACCAATGGACTGCAGAGATTACCGAGAGACACTCCGCTGTTTCTGATGAGGAAATTAGGGCTAAACATGCCCCTGGGACTCAAGCGACTGATATGCCCGGTCTGCAGGAAGATCTGTTTCTTTTTCTTTTTTTTTCTTCCCCCAATAAGAGGCTTCTTAGAATAAAGGATGGTCTATTGTTGTTCCTTTGAAGCGTTTGTTCAGGTGAACGTGCACGCACATTTTCCATATTCTGTTAGCGGAGGGGGGAAGAAAAAAAGAGCACTTCAGTTTATAGTTCAGATGTTGCTCATTTTGCCAAAAGGCCAAAAGAGGGGCACGGGTCTTTTGGAAAAATGTTTTTAAAACAAGAAAAAAAAAAAAAAAAAAAAAAAAAAAAACACATGTCCTTGTCTGCCAAGAGTGATCTGCATAATTGTCAGAAGTACCAACCACATCAGGGACATTCCCAGTCAAGTCAAGTCCATATGGTCCATTAGCCTTAAGCTCAGAGGTGTAGCACTTTGCAGAGCTTTTCACAGCAACCGGGTCTCATGGGCAACCTTCTAAAGTACACTTTAAAGTCTAGACAGTGACCTCTATGTTGCTCTGATGGCCAAACAGGCAATTTTCCCATTGATCTTTTTTTTTTTTTGTGCCACAGCAAACCTCTTACAAGTGCTGCCTTTTCTTTTATTTGCAGCTGGAGTTAGAATGTATTTTAATACTTTGGATTCCTATAGTTTGCCCACAGATGGCTTCCATGGGCTTCCATGGGTCAGTGTGACCCACTGACTGGAAGTGGGTCACACTTCCAGTCAGTTAACTGGAAGTGTGACCCAAACTTCCAGTTAACTGACGTGAACGGCCTGCAAAGACCAACAGAAGAGGAAGTGGGAAGTAATTGTCAGTGGAGAAACTTTATGTGAATTTGTGATCATATGAGTGATCATATCTGATATTTTATCATGCTACTGCTACAACTTGTTTTATTGAGACTTTATATATTTGACAAAGAAAAAAGGAGCACATAACAGTGTGGGAAAATAGAAGGATGCACAGCTTTTATTTACTCATTAAAGATCGTAATCTAATTGATTTGTTGAGTTCCCGAGAGTCAATCATTAGAGCCACATTTTGAACCAGTAACGCCTGCAAGTCTTTTGGAGTACATTTCCAGTCATATCTAGAGACTGAAACTTTTGCTCGTTCATCCAGTGAACTCTAACCGGCTTCCCCTGCTGATGAAAAACATCAGCCCCAGTATGATGCTGCCGCCATCATCTTTCATCAGTGATACACAAAGGATTTTCTTCTTGTGGGTCTGTGTATGTCTGCGGATCCTCCCGTCTTACCAGAGGCTGTTCCTCTCTCTGGGCTTTTTCAGGTTCTCCTTCTTCAGATTGTCAGTTTGGGTGGCCATGTGTTTGCAGGTTTTTAGTTAAACCATATAGATATATTTTTTTTATTTTCAGGCAATAGATTCAAGAGTTCTTGTTGAGATTTTATAACCTAATACTGCTTTAAACTTTGCAATTCGTTTACTAATTTTCTCTAACAAACTCCTGAGTTCTACAAATACCGTGGATTTGCACTGACATAGTGCCAGACGGACAGTCACCCCCCCCCACCCCCATTCTTACTTTTACATAACTTTTGAAAACCCGTTTCATTTTCCTTCCGCTTTATAAAAACACACCGCTTCATGTTGGTTTATCATTTAAAATCCCAATAAAAGGCAATATGATTTGTGATTTTAAAATGACAAAATGTCAAGATGCTCAAGGGCAGCGAATACTTTTGCGGGGCTTTGTAAATGTGATTTGAGAAGCTGTGCTATTTGACAGTAAGCTTAAGTGAAAGAATAGTTGTATTGATCACAGCTGAAAACAGTAAAAAGAATTTGACTAATTTTGGCTCCAAAATCTTGTTAGATCATTTGGAGGTGTTGCCCATTGGTGCAACAAGACTAATTGCGCTTTAAAACTATACTCAAAAACCAATTGGTTCATTACACTCTGGCGCTTTTGTGCTACACTCCTATTGTCTCTCCTTAGCTGGCTCTTTTCTACTCCCAGTTTTGGAGTGGACAAAGGCTGAGGCCGAGGCTGTGCTGTGTTCAAAGCCAGCGTGATTAAATCTGGATCCCTCACTGGCTCTCTCCATGGTGCTGAAAGAGCCCTGTATCAGATTACGAGCAGCCAGAATAGGACCTCAGATAATCCATTACAATAATTGATTGACGGAGCATTGAAAGTGGTCCTGTAGTGAGCACCAATTACAGTCATGTCCTGTTGCACTTTCAAATTGTCTCAGTTTGGCGCAGCACATGGAGGCAATCACTCATGTGGGAAGTAGAGAGTGCTCCTGTAAGAACAGGCATCCCCGCTGCACTGAAGTTAATGTTTAACAGCATCAACAGCACGGTGTTTGCAGAAATGTTTGTGTGGAAACCTTCAGTCACAGGAGGAGAACTTTCCTGTTGTCCCCAAGATTAATTCTTCCTCCTGTAGGTGGTGCAATGAAGTAACTTCTGCTCTCTGATTGTTCCTCAAGCATCGGACCCGTAACAGTATGAGCCCCATCTGCAAATTGCACAGGGGTTTAGAAGTAGGTCTGGTCTTGAAAAAAAAAAAAAAATATATATATATATATATATTTTTTTTTTACATATACATATGTTTTTTTAATGATCATTGAAAACTTACTTTACTTCAGAAATTAAGTTGGTAAAACAGAAACTGTGTTTAACTGATTCAATTTCTGTTTATTTCAGTAGTTATGACTTACAGATAATAAAAACACAAAATTTCAATATTTCAATATTGCTAAACACATAAAAAATTATACAAGAATGTGGGCCTCCTGATAAGTTTATCCATGTCATGTACAGCATCCCATGGAGGCAATGATGGAAACATAACTTGGGAATTGCTAAAGCACAGTTGAACAAAACGACAGATGATGGAGGACCTCAAACATGCAGGAACCTCAATTTTATAAATGAAATGTAAAAATGTACATTCATCTGAAAAGGGAACTTTGGACCACTGAGCAACAATGGTCCAAAAACTTGATTTGTTTTTTTCAGGCTTAACACAATACATGCAAAACACTCGTGTTTCTGTGTAGTGGTTCTTTAAAGCAGCGACTCCGGTCTTTGTAATACCTCCAACCTCTTGGGCTTTAATTAACATTTCTCTCTAAGCTGTGCTCAAGCTTTTTCAATGACACTTTCTTCTTCCACTAAACTTTCAATGAATATGCTCGCACTCTGAACAATCCAGCTTCCACACTGACCTTTAGTGGTTCATCCTCCTTGTGGGGGCTGTCAGTAACTATTTGCTGGACAATCATTAACATGTTGTATCAAAACTACAGTTTTCAACCTGGTCTGAAGTTTTGTTCCCATTTACTAAAAGAATACATTTTGAATTTTCATTAACTAGAAGTCATAATCCTCTAAAAGAATGGAAGTAACCGCATTAAATATGTCATTTTATGTCACTATAAACATCAGTTTCACTTTTTGATTAGAATTACTGAAGTAAAACAACTTTTCAACAATAATTAATTGAGAGGTATTTGTAAAACCTATTTAACAAGATGAATAACATAAAGTTTAGAATAAAACTATAACTTAAAACAATAAAATAAAATCTTAAAGCAAGTGAGGAGGTATTGGAAAATATGGTCGAGTCTGCAGTGAAAACAAACGGCTGCAGCTGTATGCTAATTAGGCGCCTATGCTTCCCGTCCGCGCGGGGCAGCACGCGCCACTGAGCAAACACGCGCATGCGAGGCCGGCAACACGGGCCCACGCGCCCCACAGAAATTATCTCGAGGGAAAGAGGAACTCGTTAAAATGCCATCAAAGCTTGTAGTCCCAACAAACCACGACTAATAGACGAGCAGAGTTGAAGAACAACAAGAATCAGAGCAGAGGAAGCGAAGATGGCGTCAGGAAATTTAGGTTGCATTTTACAAGCAACATGAGCTAAATAAAGCAAAAAGCAAATTATTTGAAGTTATGAACTGGTTACACATCTTCGAACCTTAAATAATAGATATCCGTCCCATTAAATCAACGCATTAAAACTTCCCTCCCTCTCCCACCCACTTTATAAAGTATCCCCCCAACTGCAGTAAGTTTTAATTCTTAAATATGATTCTTTAGTCAGCCCAGATCAAATGTATAATTTTGCTCGAACAGAACCAACATAACGGTGTGTTTTCAAGCAGGTGAGAGAAGGCTCTGGGACATAGAGGCCTATTGAAAGGGGGGCTGCAGGCCTGCGGCTCAGCTTCGATTGTGTAATTATTTGACTTGGTCATACTGCAGCTTTATGCAAATGAGGGGAACAATGAACGACGATGGAGATTAATTCCTCCCTGGTCTGCGCACTGAAAGAGGGGGAAAGAATGCGCCCTCTTCCAAGTGGCGCACTGTCGCATATAGGCCTGCATTATTAGGCAATAAATGGAAACCCAGGCAAATGTGCAAAATGCGAAGAGAACAAAGAGGACCTGTACTTGAAGAGAGAGAAGTAAGTTAAGTTAAACACTTTTATCACAACAACATTTGAAATTTGTCAAATTTGGAAACTTTTTTTTGTGTGTGCCTATTTTACAGCTACAGTAATAATAATACAAACTTTAGAGCTTCCGGAAAACAATATATTTCCTACAAGCAGATGCAACACCGGTTTAAAATATCAGTGCAGAATGTCCCATCACAAGCTTTGGCTGCTGCTGCCCTCCTCTTTGTCTACAGCGCTGATTCCGCCCAGCACGCGTCTCGCTGTGGCCCAGATTGCCTGCGAGTCCTTTTTCACAGTTAAGAGGTCAATTTGCCTTTGAAACGATGAAAAAAAAAAAAAAAAAAAAAAAAATGATATCCACGCACACGCAGACGTGGCCATTGTGCACAAAGACCAGAGGGCTTTCTTATTACTTATGTATGCAGCGAGATGTCTGATTTATATGTCGGGTTAAACTACCGAGACAGACGCGTGCCCTCAAAATAAAGAAATACTCCTCCTCCATAGGGCTTATGTTATAAAATAAAATCGGACAAAAATGAAAGTTGCTATATTCGGTTGTGAGCAAATAGTGTGCGTAAAGGTCGTGCGTAAAGATGGCGCAAAGGTATAGAGAACGAATATTTTTAAACCTGTTTTTGTGCTGCACATTTTTACCAACATCTCAGGGAATTTTTTTTTAGAAGAAACGAGCATTTTTACAACCTTCTGATTCTAAATAATAATAATAATAATAATAAAAATGTTAAATCGTGATGATTTTAGCACTGATGGACATTTCCCTTTTAGCGACTCCGAGGCCCCCCAGAGGAGAGCCACAAAGCAGTGGCACGTGTGCATTTGTGTAGGGGCCCATCAGACCGTAAAAAGAGGAGGGTCCCGGCGTGTGCCTCGGTCGGGGGAGGGAGGCTGTGCGTGCAGCATTAATGTAATAAACCGCCAGTACATCTGCTGAGCTATCTGCACATCCTCCAACGAAATCCACCGACCCCAGGCTCAGAGCCCTCCCACAATAAAATCCACTGGGATCTTGGTTTCATCCCATTGGTCGGGGATGCTGCAACAGGGGGGGGCGAGAACAATAGCATCATTCCGGCATAAAAAGAGTGGAGCTATGCCTTGGAGACGAAAACATTTCAGCAACAGAAGGATCGATATAGAGGGGAGTAAAAAGTCCCTAAAATTCTGGTGTTGCCATATTTTTTAAACCAACCTGGATACTCCAGATTTCAGCCACCTCTCCGAAGTGCCTTCCCGCTGTTACTCGCCAAGATGCCCAAAGGATTCCTGGTGAAAAGAAACAAGAAATCCGCACATGTTTCCTACAGGACTCGATCTGATGAGGATGATCTCCAGGAGCTACACACCCCAGCTGCCTTGCCAAGTCAGACGGACCCCTCCCCGCCGATGTCCGTGGCGTCAAGCCCCGACCGCGCCTCGGTATCACCAGATTTCGTCGCAGCCGACGCGCCGGTGCCAAGGCTGGAAAAGCCGGAGCAGTTCGGCAATCCAGAAGCGGTGTGCCAAGCCATCTACAGCCCCACCCGACCCATCAGCAAGGAGCACGACAGGGGATATTTTGAGCGAAGTTTCAATCTGGGCTCGCCCGTTTCTGCGGAGTCATTCCCCGCAGCCGCCTCGCTCTCCGGCCTGGACCACCTCCTGTACGCTCCGGTGGACCTGAAAATCGGCACCAGCAACAGCAGCCGGGGCGGCGCAGCCATCACAAACACCACCACCACCAGCAGCAGCAGCAGCACCACCACCAGCAGCAGCAACAGCCTATCAGTACCAAACAACCGGGTCGCAACCAAAAGACCCGCCGCCGAGGGAGCAGAGCGAAAACCTAAAGCCGCCTCAAAGAAACCCAAAGCCATCAGAAAGCTCAACTTTGAAGACGAGGTGACCACTTCTCCGGTGCTCGGGCTGAAAATCAAAGAGGGGCCGGTGGAGATGAAGCCGAGGGCGCAGTCCTCCGGAGGAACCAAACCTTTAGGGGAGTTTGTGTGCCAGCTGTGTAAAGAGGCGTACGCGGATCCCTTCTCCCTGGCTCAGCACAAATGCTCCCGCATAGTCAGGGTCGAGTACCGGTGTCCCGAGTGTGACAAGATGTTCAGCTGCCCGGCGAACCTCGCCTCTCACCGCCGCTGGCACAAACCGCGGACCAGCACCGGCGCGCCGGCGGCGGCTCCGCCCGCGCAGGGCGTCAAACCCGACATGGCCAAAATGCAGCCGCTGGGCGTCAAGTCAGTCTCCGACGAAACCAAAGACATGAGTGACAGAGACACCCCGAGTCCCGGGTTGTCCGAGTCGGGCTCTGAAGACGGCTCGTACGACTGCCAGTTCTGCGGGAAGAGGTTCAAGCGGCAAGCGTACCTAAGAAAACACATCATGGCTCACCAGGCCCTGCAGAAGAAGGTACTGGAAGAGCACGGGTTTCAAACCAGCGACCGTGCAGCGGCCGAGCAAGCTCCAGTGTCCGCCCCTTCCTCCTCCTCCTCCTCCTCCTCCTCTTCCTCAGCATCATCAGAGGAAGCTTCAAACCAAAGCCCCCTGAATCTGAGCCCGGTGGACTGCCTGCTGTGCACGATGTGCGGGGAGAGTTTCACCAGCAGGGCCGGCCAGGAGAGACACCTGCGCCTCATGCACCCCTCCCAGATCTACCCGTGCAAATACTGCCCCGCCACCCTCCCCAGCTCTCCGGGGCTCACCAGGCACATAAACAAGTGCCACCCCTCGGAGAACAGGCAGGTGATCCTGCTGCAAATGCCGGTGCGCCCTGCCTGCTGAAGACAACACAGAACTTGTGCCTTTGATGGGGGAAATACAAAAAAAAAGGAGAAAAAAAGAAAGAAAATAATAATAATAAAAAATAGAAACAAAAAAGTGGCTTTGGGTTAAAAAAAAAAAAAGATAATAAAAAAGTTGCCCACTGCCATAACTTTAGGCCAATGAAAGGCAGGGCTGTTTGATGTTTAAGTGGTGTCTTTTTCATGCCAATCAGTGATTGTTGAATGCTTGTCTCGATATTTAATTTACTTATAGGCCTATTTTGAGATTTTATTTCTCAAATTAGTTTATCAAAAGGGGGAAAATGAATACAAAGCGTTAGTTTGACTGTTAAAGGGTATTTTTCTAGTACAGCACATGCTCAATGATAGCTTCTAGACCTAAGAAATGTCTTAAGAAAAAACAAAATCTCAGAAATCTTTTTTTTTTCTCCCCATCAAAGTCTGTTGAATTCACCGACCGTGATTGCTCTATCACTGTAGCTTTACGCTTGTTTGTAGAGGACAGAACTTTATCAACTTTGTCTTGGTGGGGAAAAAAAAGTGTGACTGAAGAATTTTCCCAGTTTAGTAGAACCACAAATGCCTTTAGTAAACAGAAAAGCCTAGTCTTAAATAGCCTGCATACACATCCAAATCCTGCTGTATAACTGCCTTAAAAAAAGTCAACATAGATTGTTTTAATTTTGAATGCTGGCACATATTTTATTCGATTTATTATTATTATCATCATCATCGTTGTTATTATTATTGAAGATTGTTGCAATATTTTTCCATCATATTTATTTATTTATTCTAATTATTTTATGTAACTTATTGTGATTTATTTTCTCTTTTCCTCCCCTGTGAATCGTTCTGGCAGTTTACATGTCGTATAGCCAAATGTCTTTCATTTTTTTTTTTTTTTTTTTTTTTTTGGTTGCTGTCTTTTATTTATTAGTTGTGATAATTGTGGTGGGTCGGGTTTTAATCATCAATCTTCACAGCTCTTGTGTTTTAAAAAAAAAATAAAGAAAAACGTAAAGCTCTTACCTTAGATGCAATCTTTTTTAAGGACAAGTTATTTTTCTTAAATGTTGGCTTTTATAGCGCTTTGATTGTATGTGTACATCGTTGGTGTCTATCGAAATAAAAAAAAATATTTTCAAAAAGACACGCGGGCTGCTTGAACTTTTTCAAATTACTCCCTTTAAGAAAAAAAAATATATATATATTTTTGTAGGAATAAATGCACTTAATCCAAATGATATTTTTTATGCTTTCATTGTGTCTGTACCCTCTCACTTCAAACATTAAAGCATAACAATCCAAAGAAAACAGAAAATGCCGCAAAAACGAAAGAAAAAAAACACATTCCGACTTTTAGAAATTACATAACCTAATTTCCAACTTATTTTTCTTTTATTCTAATCGCGCAAATTGATAGATCTATCATGTGCGCACACCAGGACGATTACATAAAGAGTTCGTAAACTTATTTATTAAAATGACCTTTATGTCCGAGTTAGATCTTATTTCCATTTGTAAGTTTTACACTTTAAAAGCTTGAAAGTTAAATCTGTCGTCGGGAGACTCTCCCCCGTGAATAACTAACGTCGGAACCGAACCTCTGCATTCAGTATCCCCCCCACCCCCCGCCCCGTTCATCAGAGCGATTTTCTGTAAATCATCGCTGCAGAGGCTCAAGAGAGGAGAGGAGCACTTAGAGCCTTATCATAAATCCCCTCCTGCCTTTAATACCATGTCAGGACATGACAGCGGGACAAAGGAGGTGGTGGATCAGAGCTCACCTCTGGAGCAGTAAAACATCTGTCTACTTCTTGAAGAAAAAAAAAAGAGAGAGAGAAACTCCCAGGGTTTGATTTTTCCTGAGTTGTAAGATGATTTATGATTCATCAGGTCCACAACTGACTTTAGATCTAACTAGCAGGACACGTAAAGCTCGAAGTAAGACGCGTCAATTCAAACTTAAACGCCTTGAAGTTTTTTTCTTTTCTTTTTTTTTTTGAAGTTGTGGCTCTTGTGTTGAAGCACCAAAAAAAAAAAAAAAAAAAAAAAAAAACATCAAACGCCGGACAAAATTTCAGGACATTAAAAATGCTCCTAAGCGTCTCGCAGATGTGTTCACGTCCTTAGGGGTTTCCAGATTTCGTCACCTTTCAGCCAAAGAGGACACAGCAGAGCAAAAACATGATGCGAAAGGAAATTAAACACGGATACAAAGTGAGGCATGGATTTGTAATTTAGTCGCCTCAAGTCAGGACTTTGTAAGACCAGTATTTTTGGATATAGTCATCAGCTTTGAACTTAAAATGTTGCCTCTTTTCATGAAAAGAAAAAGAAGCATATTCAGATTGGATGCAGATAATCTGTTAAAGTCTTGACTGTGGATTTAGGTCTGCACTTTGACTGAGCCATGAATGTTTTGATCTATGCCTCATCATAGCTCTGCAGTCCTGCCGGTAAATGAGCATAAACACTTCTGCCATGCATCTAGCTCCATCTACCTACCTAGTGCCTCAATACCATTTTGCTGCCACTCTCTATGTTTCACTATAGGGATGATGTGCTTTACTTGTAGGTCAAACAGCTTAACCTCACCTAACCAGAGCGACTTCTTCCATGTCTGCTGTGTTCCCTGGGTGGGTCGTGACAAACTGTGTGGCTTTCCATCAACAGCAGCTTTCTGGCTGTCATTCTTCCATGAAGGCCAGCTACGAATGTGGATCTCTGCAGCTCCAGTTACCAGGCGTATCTTGGCTGCTTCTGTGTTTTTGGATAATATATTGAACAGAGCTATGAAAACTTTTCTTTCTTTACAACCCAACTCTGGTCTAAACTTTTCAACAACCTTTACCTTCACCTGTCTTAATCTGCTATTTGTTCGCTAATGTTTTCTAACAAACCTTTGATGACTTCGCAGAAGAGTTAGGTGTGGCTAAGTTAAGCGACTTGTGAAGCATCTGGCTGCAATGGATTTTATTTAGGGATATTAAAATACAAAACAAACCAGCACTTTGTAAGGTTTGTACCTCCGTATACTTTCTTCACTTCACAAGCATGAACTATTTTGTGTTGGTCCGTCACGTAAAATCCCAATCCAAAAGACTGCAGATGTGTAGGTGCACAAGTGACAAACTGTTAAAAATATAATACACAAAAGTGTAGTTAAAATAAATGATGCAAATCAGTGAAATGTGTACCTACACATATTAATTTGTATTATTAAATAATATAAATACGGAAAAAATTTTCCTCCCCCCGACTCCCAAAAATAAAAAAAAAAAAAAAAAAAAAAAAAAACTTTCACCTCAACCTCCTCTGGCCTGATTTCTACTATAATTAACCATGTATTATGAATATTCCACACCTGTTAACAGCAAAATAAACTTTTTTTTTTTTTTTTTAACAAGCATCCATCTCCCTCGGCAACACGGCGAGATATTTGAAATGTGAGAATGGACCACAAAGACATGAAATAATACAAGGCAGCAGTCACAGTGTCAGCCTGTTCTGCTGTAACGTATCTAAAGTCAATGACGAGCGCCGAGCCCGGTGAAAATTAGGTAACATTAGGTTTATTCCCCACACACATACAGATTCGGGGCTCCAATTATGGTCAAGTGCTTTTTCGTGTGCCTTTATGCGGCCCAGGAGAGGCAGGGGCACCTGTAGGTGCTGCAGCCGCTGCACCTGTACCTCCTGGTGAGGTTCCATTACGCAGGCCTCCTCTAAGTAGGTCTGAGCAGCAGGGGAGACAGATGGGAGGAGGGTCAGGTTACCCCTGCTGCTGATGGCACAGCCGGGCTGGGGTCAGAAAGCCCACGGAGACAGGCAGCATCACAGATTAAAAACCTACACCCGCAACTTCCCAGGCAGAAACACAGCAAAAATGTAGAATTTTAAAAACGATTTAATGAAATGTTTCAATTTTCACATTTCCAGTGAAGATAGCAGGACCTCGGTCATTAAAAACAGTTCTGATATGTTGACAAATGATGAAAATTTCAAGCTTTTTTTTTTTTTTTTGCTTTCTTATACAAAGATTATATTACAGGCATTAATATATTTATATTAAGAGGGCAATGAGGCCCCTGAAATTGACACAATGTACAAGGATTTCTAAAACGAGAAGAGGAAAATAACACGTCTAAGAACTAACTCATTTTCTTCACAAATATAAGACACACAATCTTGGTCCGAACACCTCCAGTGACTAAGCCACTAAAAGAGGAGTAAAACATCCCTTCAAAACACATTATTCTACAAGCTACAATCTTTAGATCCACACGGCGGGTTTTTCCTTCGAGAGACTTTGGGGGGAAAACAAAAACCACGGTTGCGATCCAGGCCTATATGTTCATACATTCTTCAAAAAGACAACCAAATAAAAAGCACAACAACATTTCTGCGAGACCCCCTGCTGTTTGGATTCCCCATATTCTGCTGTAGGAATGAGCAAACAAAAGGAGGTGAGATCTTGGAGAAAGACGGTAAGGCATAGTAGTGCAACAGATGGGGATAGTGTTGCAGCTTGGGTGGAGCTCTCAGAAAGTGTGAGTGTACAGTGCGAGTGCTGGAGGGTGGAGGGAAGAGAGGGGTGGAGGTGGGGGGTTGGACACCTGGCTGCCATGACAACCATGAGTGTGCAGGTTGTGAGCGCTGCTTGCCTGGCTGTTGCTAAGAGGTCTGGTGAGAGTTCAGCTCTGGCACGCCACCTAAACCCAAACTCAACCCCCTCCTAAGCAGCCGGGGGCCTCAGGAGGACACATGGAGACAGAGAGGATCATGGGAAAGAGCAGGAGTTGGTTACACTCCATTCTGAGATGAAGATGGAGAAAGACGTTTAGAAAAAATAAATAAATCCTAAATCCATCTGTTGTTTTTGTGGGAGGCACAAGACGTGGATGTTTAGAGATGATGGAGGAGAAGGATCAATTATACCAATGAGATGATCAGACAATGTTCAACACGGTGGAAAAAGAAGCCTTAAATTTAGAGAAGCACCAAGAAATGAGCTTTTCCAGCAATTTTCAGCTGAAGCAGCCCATCAAAATTAACCTTATTTTCTAGTGGGCCATATCTAGCAACGCTACACTTCGGTGTGGATGCTGTTACTGAACAAAGACGACTCAAAATTGGCCATTTTCAGTCTTGGTAAGTTCTTTAGTAATGAAGTCATAGGAGGCACAGGCATAAGGGATTTGCAGTTTCCACTATATTAAGCTGAGAGAGAGTGCAAGAGTGCAAACCTTTCAGCAGATAACAGGAAGGCTAAATGGAAAATAGAAAAGTTGCTCGTTTTATCCCTTTGAGCTTTCAACCACTGTCTGTCATGGATTTGGCGACTTGGAAAGTATATGCAGCAGGGCATTAAGATTTTGTGTACATTAAAATGACACCATTTCTCCTCGCAGTGAAGCCGGTCTTGAGTAGCCTTATCCAAGTGGTATCAGACTATAACAAGAGTCCCCCAGTACATATGTTTGCAGCTCTAATTTTGACGTTAAAAAGGAAGTAGTTCTTCAGCTGCTGTGTTAAAAGTGTTTTCTAATAAAGATGTCAGGCTGACCAATAACATTTGGTTAAACCAGCTGTGAAGAGACCAGGTACTCGGGTAGTAATATGTGGCAGATGGACAGACTGACTATAATGGATTTAAGAGGAATGACAGAACACTGCGACTAGCTAACGATTAGCTGCTAGCAAAGCTAAAGTTACAATCTACTTTGAATCATCTCTTTGGTGATAAATAAAGGGCAACTAAACTGTTTTTATTGAGTCTAGACTTTATTAATAAACGACTGCTCAGACCTGAACCGGATTATTCTATAGCAAAGAGCGACTCTTTAAAACACAGTTTGAAATGAATGAAAATTAGAAAAACTGGATTTTTAGCTTTTCCTTCCAAAAATGTTTTAAAACATAATCCGATTCTCAAGAACCAGATGTATATCATCTTATCTTATAAACTGGCTGGAATGTTAAATTTGGGTTAAGGATCTACATTCTCTTGAAATATACATGGAGTCCGCTGTTTCAGTAATGCTCGGTGTACCAACTGTGCTAATTGTTAATTTAAGTCTGAAAAGGCAGTTTTAAATGTCAACTCAATCATTTTGCCATTCTCTTAAAAAAAAAAAAAAAAAAAAAGTTCAACCCTGTTTTACAGCAACCAGTCAAAGCCGGAAGAATAGAAAAAATACTTTGAAGGCTATTATATCATAGAAGTAGAAGAAAAATCTGGATGTGATAAAAATCAGCCACAAAGCTCATGTTGGTGCATCTCTAGATGTATCGGCATTTCTTATTACACAGATATTGTGAGAAGCTTCATAAGAGAGATTCGAGTACATGAAAACACTAAACTGTCACATACATCACATGTATTTATACACACACACACACACACCAGTGCATGGAGTAAAGTTTCACCTGAGGGTCTGGCGTTTTTTTCCTCTAAACAGCACAGGATTCATATTACAACAAAATGATTAATCAATTCATACAATTTAGCAAATGCAGAAGAAAAAAACAAACAAACAAACAAACAAATGAAAGCAACTTGAATCCCAAACAAACTCGGCAAAAGAGGAACATTCAATGCTAATAATGAGCGAGTGCAAAACACACCGGTAGGTTGGGAATGTTGGAATGTCAGTGTCATCACAGGACAGGGCAAACTGATGGCGGAGGAAAGAGACAGGAGGAAACTTATCCAATTACCGGACATAAGCCCAGGTTAATGACATCATATAACGATTATAAGCGTGGTCTTTTCTCATTCCAGCAGAGTTGCATAAATCAAACAGTGACAAAATCTATTGGAATCCATTTAAAGTGGAAAATGAGAATGGCAAAAAAAAAAAAAATCATTTCAAGTTCAAAGGATGCCATCGATTGTACGATGGGGGGTGAGGAAAAAAACAGAAAAAAACAAAACAAACAAAAAACAAAAAAAACCTAACTCGGACACTGCAGAGACCATGTGCCCAGGTGTGGTAGTGCATGGCATACGTATCCACCGGGAAAAGTTTCCGAAAATGCAACCAGTCTTCCACAAACGTTGAATAAACTGGTGCTACACAGGAGAACAAGAGCTTGAGACCTCACCTGATGTGGAGTCACTGGCGTAGGAAGGCAGAGGCGGGTGCAAAAAGAGGTAAAAGACAAATATCTAAAAGGACACCAATCTCCTGTGCAAGTTTAGCACAAACTGTCATTCAGTGCTTTACATAAAGTGTTGAATTATCTGACAATGAAACGGCTTGCAGCAGTCTCCCATTTCCTTACTATAGTAAGAACATCAGTTTTTCTAGCGCTTTCAGAGAGCGCTAGAGTCTTAGAATAAAAGTCACACTTGGATCACAGATTTGCATTAAGACTCTTAAGTCTTCCTATGATGAACATGGTTTTAGTCTCGTGCCTGTCTCAATTAAGCCAGTACAGCAAACTGAAATGTAGAGACAAAAAAAATCATCAATAGCCACTTAAATTAACAATGACACCACACTCAAATTAATGTTTATCCGACAAAAAAAAAAAAAAAAAAAAAAAAAAAAACCAAAAAAAAAAAAAAAATTTTTGATCCCCGCGGGGGGTTTGGGGGTTTTCCCCACCGACTTAAAAGTTTT
>NW_015113087.1:192093-223613 GCF_001443285.1 Poecilia latipinna | reverse complement strand
AAAAAAAAATTTTTTTCCAAAAAAAAAAAAAAAAAAAAAAAAAAAAAAAACCACAAAAAAAAAAAAAAAACCCCCCCCAAAAAAAAATTTTTTTCCAAAAAAAAAAAAAAAAAAAAAAAAAAAAAAAACCGACAAAAATAAAACAATCTTGCAGTCCCGGCAGGGTGTTTGAGGTTCTTCCACAGCAGATTCAAGGCTTCACTCTTGAGGACGGGCGACAGGCTGAGGAGCTTAGTTTGAAGATTTGCTTATAGCGCTCGCTGATCTGCGGAGTTTTCCCGAAACTCTCTGTTTGGTGGAACGGGGCAGGGTGGGAGACACCTGCTCGGCCGAGTCCGCCGTCGGATTTCCACCTTCGGGGCTCACGCTGCCAGTGAGGGATCCTAGCACAGAGATGGATGGAGAGTTTGCAGAGAGAGAAAAAGTTTAGCAGCTTCACACAAACTGTCTGCGCGACGTTCATCCCAGCATGCCGTGTCATGCATCTGACTCTTCATTAAACCAAGTTCATAGGATTTTCACCAACATTTACAAAGCTACAACCGAAGCTGCAAAAAGAAAAAAAAAAAAAAAAAAAAAAAAACTGGTTAGGATCTGAATTACTTCAACTCAAGTTAATTAGAATTAAACAGCCCATTATAAAAGTGACATGCTTCTTCCCCCCACCCCCACATGCTGCTGAAAAGCAAAGCTTGCTAAAAGAGAACCCATTTCCCCTTCCCAACCCCCTTGGCTTGCTTATATAATGCAAAAAGAAAGGCCACCGTTCCAGCTTAAAGGAAAGCATCCAGTTCACAGCGTGACGGCAAAATGCTCTGAATGAAAACAAAATTACACATTACACTCTTGTTGTGAATATTGGAGCATTCCCATTGTAGCACCTTGTCGTTTTTCGGACAAAAAAAAAACCAAGTTCCCATCAGTGATTATGGGACGACTAACGGTAATAATGCCGCTGAGGACAATCAAGTATTGTGAACATCGACTTTCTCGCTGCGCCCCCGACCAAATCCGAACTACTGGGGTGGGGAGTGTGGGGGGGGGAGGGGGAACTCCCCCCTCCGCCCGTTTAAACAACTTTTCTGCTTTGTTGAGATGGCATCTGCTTGCCTATTTTCTTTCCTATCCTTTTATTTCCTGCCATTTTTCCGAGGCATCTCAAGTTGCAGCGGCTAAAAGGGATGGCAGATGGCAGGAATAACAGACTCAGGCAGCACAGTGGACACCAGCAGCATCCAGCGCTGCAGGTCGCTGGGAGAGGAGGCCGGGCTGAGGATGGAACGCTGGGTGTGAGCATTGTGCAGGGCTACAGGAGGGGAGGTGAAACTGCATTCTGGAAATTCGGCATTTAAATGTAAAAGAGGGACAAGCTTGGCTGAAGCTGTGTGCCGGGGAAGTTTTGCATTCCTATAATCTTCACTGGAAGGCATTCATTCCAGCAGTGAATAAAAAAAAAAAAAGAAAACAAACAAACAACAACAACAACAACAAAAAACACATCTACCGTAAACACCTTCTGGCCAAATAAAAGGAAGCTGTTAAAGGTAGAACACGCTCAGCAAGTACCGGTTCCTGGTGACCAGCGTTTTAAAAAGTTATGGTTGAAAGCTGCTGAAGTTTTCCAACACATCAAAGGCTTTACATCCTTTATTTAGATGGAAGAGAAAACGCTGGACTGGTCAGTTTTCTTATGAAGGATAAAGTAATGCAGCCCGGAACAACTCCCCATTTGATGCTGTGCACTGCCAGTCAGCTGACTGAAAGAAAACGACTACACTATTTTCTTTTTAACTCTTTCACAACTGCAGGTGTGAAAGAGTTAAAATGTACAAATAAAATATATAAAACATTTCCAAAGGAAAAAAAAAAGAAAAGAAAAAAAAATACATTCTTTCAGCCAGCTGACTGGGAGTGCTCAGCAACAAATGGGGAAAAGGCAGTGCTGTTCCCCCCCGGCCCTCCATGGCTCTATATTTCCGGAGAAAGCTCTGATCACTCCAGGATTTTTTGCGGTGTCTCTGTGAAACTGATGTCCAACTGTACCATCTTTAAAACTTCACATTCTTAAACCCTCAGTCTACCAGTAATCGGCCCGTTAACAGTAATATTCAATTATATCAGCAGCAGAAGGAATACCTGATGCTTTTCTCTCTTGAATAAAACAATTCACTACATACAAGCAACACATTTTTGGTTAAATATCAAGAAGCAATGGTATTTTTACTGCAGGTTGAACTGTAAGGATCTTATACCAGCCATGCCTACAGCTGCATCTGTCTCAGATTTATATTTACAGTGAACAGTATTATAGCAAAATATCATAAATCAAGAGGAATTTTATCTGAATGTATACATTTCTTTGTTTTGAACCCACCCATTTAGCGCCCCCACCCTTGCACTCCCGTTTGTTTTAGAAGGAAAGAAGAAAAATTGAAAAAGGGCAAAAAGATAAAAAAAGGGGACCCTTTAAATGGCCCTGCACTCCCATTGGTCCCCAGTGCAGCAGTTCAAACAAGGCTTTAGATGACAAAGACGTCTTCCAGTGCGGCAGGTGTTAGTCTCAGAGTATGCCCCAGGCAAACAGGCACACTCCAACAGGAGGAAATGAGGGGGGGGGGTTAAAAAAAAAGGAAAGAGAGAAAAAAGAAAAGTGTTTGCAGGGGGAAGAGATAAAGGCGCACCACATGCAGAAGCAAGGGCCAGAAGTGTAGCTTTATTGTTCATGCTGCTACTTAGTCAGGTGCTAATTGTCGCCACCGTACATGGCTCTCAATTACCAGCCTGGCCTAAACAGTAGGACACCCCCCAAATAAACAGCCCGGTTTCTCTTTCTTTTCCCATTCTGAAGCACATTCAGTAAATAAAGCTTGGTTAGTACTGAATTTAAAAAGAAGAGCGGCTTCGGTAAGAACAGTCAGGGTGAGTGAAGGGTAGGTAAAGCAGCCGGACCGAAACAAGCTTCCAGTCCGACTTTGGCTTACCTTCACCACATCTAGCATTTGGACCTTTAAGATATTTTTGTTAATCTAAAAAGGAAAAACAGAGTACATATTCATTTGTGAGGAAAAAAAAAAATGTGGAAACACGAGAAAAACAGAACGCAACACATTGCTGCTGAAAATACAAATATTTCAATGATTCATGGGAGTTAGATGGATTGAGATTCAGGCAGCATGTGTGGTGTTGTTGTTAGTTGTAACTTAGAGCTTTAAAGAAAGAGGAGGTTAACCAATTCTGGATAATGAGTTAATGAACAAGTGGCATTTCTCTGAAGGTACCGTTATGTTTGATGGTGCCCAATAACACAGAAGAAAATAAGAGCATTTTGAAAGCCAGTGCACAAACGTTGTGCAGTTCACATGGAAACAACAGACTTAGAAACATTTACCGCCAATGTTACGAGTAGAAAAGCAGTTTGGGTGAAAGAGCAAAAGATGCTGGGGCACCTCAAAGGGTCACGGCAGCTTTTATGTAGTTTCATCCTGAGAGAACCTTTTTTTCTCCTCTGCCGTTAATCATTTTAAGAAGTACAGCAAATGACCACCAACCCGCCCCCCCCCCCCACATACAAAAAAAACACTAAAGAGTGAAGAAAAGCAGTGGAAAGTGTAACACACTGATGGAGAGTTTGTGGGAGAGATGGACCGGTTCATGCAGGAAGCCATGATGTTGCACAGAAGCTGCCTGGTGAGAGTGAAGTTACATTGAGGATAACAGCAGCTGCAATAAAGTAAAGGATGAATGTGGGCTCAGGTCTACAGAAATATTCATTCTACTTTAACTTTTTTGACATTTTTCCACATTACAACCACTCCTAAATTTTATTAAAATTTTATGCAAAAAAAAAAAAGGGGGAAAAAAATCATATTCATATATATTGACACCTGTAAATAAAATCCAGGGCAACCAATTGGGACAATTATTATTTGCGCATATTTAAGTTTGACCTTTATAGTGGAGTGGAAAGAATAAAAACTTTATAAAAGAACGTTTAAAGTTTGGTATACATAAAACATACAGCAATGAAGTGGAAGAAGGTGCCGTGGTCAAGTGAAACCAATATTAAATGCATGTTGAAAAAGTCATCATTGCACTTCACCACTTCACCTTACACACACCGTTCCTACAGTGAGACATGGCAGGTCAGGGGAGATGAAAGGGGCAAAACACAGAGGAATCCTCAAATAAAGCCTGTTAGAGGCTGCGAAAAAACTAAGAGGTTTACTTTAAAGCAAGAAAATGGTCCTAATCATACAGCCAGAGATAAAATGACCAACGACACATTCAGACGACCCAGTCAACATTCAAACTTAATTCTAATTGAGAACCTTCGTCAAGGCCTTAAAACCGGAGGAAACTTAGGTCTTTACATCTGCAAAACTGGTAGCGACCGATCCCAAAAGGCTTGCAGCTCTAAGTGCACAAATTGTTGGTTCTACAAAGTACTGACTCAGGGGTGCCGAGTACACATCCATGAAAAAAAATCTGAATGCTGAGTATTCTTTATCTTCCACTTCACATGTACATTTAGTTGGTCAGTGACAAAAAAACAACCTATAACATTCAATGAAGTTTTTGGTTGTAATGTGGCAAAAATATAAAAAAAGTTCAAATGGTATGAACACTTTTGCATGGCAATGTATGTTATGTTTGTAATGTTCAAATCAGCATGCAAGGACCTGCAGTTGGAGTCAAAACCTGGATGCATCAACAGAAATGAAACGCAGCCTCTATGGATCTGATGATGTCGGGATCAAACGACTGAACGGGGGATGTCAATGGGCTGAACGCCATGCCAAATATGAAGGAAACAGGCAGTCTTACAGTCCAGCTTGGCCCAGGGGTACTCCATGTCCCAAACCATCCCCGGCCAACGCCTGCACGCTGTCATGGAGGATGGATGACATGTTAGTGGCAGCAATGGCAGCCGTAGCAGGATGGACAGACGAGCAGATGGGGAGGACAAAGTTGCATATAAACACAGACCTGCACGAATGAAAGAAACTGGAGAGCACTGTACAGGGGAGTGAGATGGAGAGCAGTCAGCCAGCTAACACGGTTAAATGAAATAATATACAAAGCAATAAGCCTTGCATGGTGTTGAGGGTCCTCAGAACTGAGAAGTCAGCATTTTAGGCGGATAATTAATGAGCAATTTTAAGCCAAGTTTTTACCTCCATATACATCCCGTACAATGCTTGTGTAGGGGTGGTGTGTAAAATCTATACAAACTTGACTGGCAATAGTTACATGTTTCCAAAATGTTCCTCCAAAAGTCCTCCTTATTCTTTTTTTGTCAAAACATTACTATAAAATGATGGCTCATTTATCAAGGGAAAAAGCTACCAGAAACAACTTGTCCATATGTGAAACGAAAGAGTTAGTCCTCCCGGCCCCATTAAATTATCAATCAGTTTCTTTGTCTGGTCTGATTACTGTCTGACTTGAAGAATCACAAATCACTTGAGTCAGCTAAAAGATCTGAAAAAGAAACATATAATGGTCCGATTAAAAGAAATTCAAGAACAAATGAGAATGTCTTCGACAGTCCGAAAGTTTGGGCTCCTGTGAACGAAGGATTGAGCAGAAATGGAGAAAACATGGAAGAGACGTGAAATTAACCAGGAAAAGCTGGAATATAAAAAATGCTCCAAGAGGGTGTCAATGCTAGGAGGTCACTGAAGAACTCAAAACAAGATCTTCAGCACTGCAGATGTTGTGCATCTGCAGTGCTGAAGATCATTTCTTCAAAATGAACAAAAGGGTCCATTACATCATTTCCAAAAATCAACTCGATGATTCGCAAGACTTTGAGAAAACGGTGAGACAAAAGTGGAACTTTTAGGAAGGTGTGCGTCCCAATACATTTAACATTTAAAAAAAGAGAGAGAATAATCTGCACAGTTAAAAATGGTGTTGGCAGTGTGATAAGACTGGGTCTGGTTTGCTGTGTCAGGATGTGGGTGACACACCAAAATTGACAGCACCGTGTTCTCTACTAGGTGGGCAAAAAAAAAGAACAAAGGCATGCCACACTTTTCAAATTGTGTCTGTGAAAACAATTTGAAAACCAGGTATATTTTTCTACTTCACAAATATGCAGCACTTTGCACCTGTTTTTATATATATATGTATAAATCTGATTAAATATTTTGTACTCTGAAAGTTTGTGATTTTAATGGAAAAAGTAACTAAATTAACATCTGCTTTTTGTGATTCCACTTTTTATTATTCTGTTATGATTATGTGTAAATAAGATTTTATGCTTGATTTCTAAAGCATGTGAATTTAAAACATGATATAAGTACTGACTTTTTTTTAAAACTTTTTTTTAAAACAAAATATATAAATATACACATTTTAACACTGTAGAAAAATGTGTTTTCCTTTAATGTGTGGGTATTTTTTTCTTGCTACTGAAGAAGATTTAACACATCTGCAGGCAGGAGCGGCCGACAATATGGAAATGTGACTGACAACTTCTTGCCTGCCTGAATGTCACACCTGCTCCTTTCTAAAGTCCAACACAGGCGGAAACACTGGAAAATATACTGCAGTTAATTTTCACTTGTCCACACTCACAGTAAACACACTGCATGCACGCTAAAGCGCCATTAATACGTATAAGCCCCGACATATCTGAAAATGACAAGGCATCTGTGGTGTGGTATTGTGAAGTGCTTTCCTTGTCAAAACAGAATGTGTGTCGGGATCCAATAGAGTAGAAAAGTGCAATCTTGTATTGATTTCAGGGCTGCTGCAGATCGATCAGAGCTGCTACAAGGAGGAAGAACAAGATAAGACACGTTTTCCATTCTATTCATCATGGACTGATAAGAGGGCTGTGCTGACATCCGCGAGCTGCTGTTTGTCGGTCAGATCTTTTAAGTGTTAGTGACTGAGCTCATGAGGAAACACACACAAAGACATAAACACAAACAGGCACTCTGCAACTGGCATTTAAGAGGCTGCTTATATTCACGGGGGAAGTAATTGCATGGAAAGATGCAGTTTGAAAAAAAAAAGAAAAAAGGGATGAACAAAGTAGCGTGAGTAGGGCTTGAGGAAGTGGAGGAAGCAGTGTGTTTGAAGTCAGTCGGAGCGCATGAAGAGCCAGGGCTTGTCGTTTGATATTCATCAGTGAGCGTAGGCGTTGAAGAAGAGTGGAGGGGAGGGAGAAGGGGGCAAACAGGTGTGTTGTGAAGGAGGGCAGACTAATGTAGCAAGGGTGCTAAGAAAACAAACGAAGAAAGAGGAGAAAAGAACGGAGACAAATGATGCAGCAATGAGACGGACCGAGGGGGAGTTTTGTTTATTTCTCACCTGTTCCGCTCGCAGAATAGGCAGGGGAGGGAGAGAAGACCTGCGAAGCAAAGTCTTCAAAGGTCATGACCTCTCTGTGGTTCTGAACAATGGCCTCCAAGTAGAGTGCTCGCTCCTCGTAGCTGGCGGCGACTCGTTAAAGGAGCAAACAGTATGTGTAGGGAAAAAAAACAAAAACAGAAACAAAAGCAACTGGTACATGCGTCAAGTTTTTTTTTTTTTTACACAAATTTACGTGAAACAATTCCTGAAGTCAATAAATGCATCATTTCCTGTGTAGAGGAGAAAAAAAAAGATTAATTTCTATCTTAGACACAGATAAATGTAAGATATGCTCAATATACTGCAAATATTTTGTCCTCACAAAAACACTGTCAATGCAACAATGCATTCGTGTCAAGAGTTCCCCCTTTACATAGCTTTTTTTTTTTTAAATGAAATCTCACAGCAGGAGGCTCTCATATGACTCCAACCATACTAAAGGTCACAGACATCGTCGGATGCACAGGAAAAAGAAGTGTACTCAGTACACATGTTCGGAGCCTTGAGATCAACTGGAAAGTCAGGACACAGAATGGTGTGCATGTGTGGGAGGTGCAGGGGTTTAGGTTACCAAACCAATTTGGTTCTGCGATCCCAAAAACTTCAACTTCTAAGTTGTTATTGTCTTAGTAACCATGCTTTAGGTAAAAAGGAAAATACTTTCCTAAAGTCACATTTCTGCAATTCTCTGGCATCTGGAAGGAAACCTGATGGCTGATCTGAGAGTCCTGTCGGCTCGTTACCTCCTGTGTTGGCCAAAAATAATCCACTCTGTAAAATTTAAATTTGCTTCTACATTCTTTCCATTGGAATCTGTCATCTCAGATGAGAAAATAAAAAAGTATCTAAATCTTTAATTTAGATGTTGTAAAATGATAATCCGAGGCTCTACAACACGTTTTATGGCTTTAATTAGTGTCTTACTGAAAACACGCTCCATCCATTGTAACTCAGTCAAAAATAGTTTATAGTTAACATTTATTTTGTGCTATGTTTTACATTTGCTCTTGCTCATTAGTTAAACTGGGTTTCTTTGCTTTTTCTGGTCAATAAATAATAGGTAGGCAATCATCACAAGATATTACGGTATTTGTTCACATGACAACTGCTCACCTTTTCTTTCCTGTGTGAAAGGAAAGGCTTCCTCTTCAGAGACAAAGTTTATCGATAAGTTATTATTTAATCTTGATCATCGGTGAGAGGGGCTGAATTATTGTTCTTAAAGCCATTTAAACGGACTGATAGTTGCTTCATAAAACACCGTGATGGTGTGATTTAGCTTTGCTGGACCAGGCAGCCCCATCATCATCATTCCAGCCAGAAGCAGAAATGGAACAATCAGCCATGCCACATAGCCCCAAATGAGAATGCAGTCTCCAAAATAATCATAAAAAAGAATACATCAATGCTGGCGTGATGCTGAAAAGCTCTCCTCTTCCTACTCTCGTCCCTCTCCTCTCTCTAATAGAACCCCTGCTGCAGGCAGCATGTCTAGGACCACCCTCCCCGATGTGCTGCCTGCCACTTCTCCGTGCCATCAGGGGGAAAATTGGAGCCATTTGAAATTCAGAGTGACAAGCAGCGACTGAGGCCTGGGCAGCCAGCATGCAGGATGGATGGCTGGATTTGGAATGGAGGAAACTCCAATAAATAAATAGATAAATAAGCCTCCAAAATGGCTTCTGGGTGAGGGTGGAAAAACATTCTGATAGCTATTATCATATCATTATCATGGATATATCCTGCTAAGTCTGTTGTGGAATGGAAGGAAGTGTGGGATAAAATATGGGGAAGGGAACCATTGGGGTAAAAAGGACTATTTGATGCCATGATGACAGTAAGTACCCTGAGATTTAACAATGTGTGGGTGAGCGAATATCCGAGAATGAGTCGGACTACTCTCTGTGACCATGTTTTCTTCTCAAACAATGCCTGACAAATTGCTTGACAAACGCATGAACTCCCGAGCAGACAAAGCCGCAGTTATTGAACGCTGATGCCCTCCTCCCCCATCTCATTATGACTGCCTGGGTAGAGTGAAACTAGGCTGAAGTGGACGCCAAGGATGAACCAGGCTAAGCTGAGATAGGCTGGACTGGGCCGAGGGGCTGTGGTCTGGGTTAGATAGATAGGACAAGACAGTCACTGGGCAGGAAGCCTGTGGTGGGCACATGCCGCCACAGCAGGGGCCAAGGCAGCCATGACCAATGGCTTTGAGGGGAACCATGGCGAAGCAGAGATGACGGGCACCTGTGCAGAGACACACCAGCCGGTACGACAGCCAAGCTGTTCAGGGTAACGGACAAAAAGCGGACAGAGGGCAGAGTAAGACAAAGGATTAGGTAGGAGAGCATGTTCCTGAAAAACAATCTCATTAAAAAAAGTACACCGTACCTTGCAAACACACTTATCTATTTATATGGATATTATCAGACACCAACCTTGAATCATCTTCTCACTTCATAGTGGAAAGACAAATTTTCAAAACTAAAATTAACCCCCTTTACTCAGATGTTCCTAAATAAAGTTTAAATGTTTAAAGCGAGATTAGATTACAAAGTAATATTCCAGGATTTGGACATCTTAAAGAAGGTCATGCCATCTATTGTCCCAAAACCCAAAGAGTATTGCATAAATGAAAACCTACCAACACATACCACCTAATGGATGCCGTTTTTCAAAATCAGCTAAAAACCTATGATGACTCTGAACGAGCTGCAGAGATCCATGACTCAATGTAATGACAGGACAGCTATTCGTTATGTTCTCTATAAATATGGCTTTCATGTAAAATTGAACAGAAGAAAGCCATTGTCGGTAGAACGCTAAAAGAAATTTGTTCTGCAGTTGACTTCATATACAATGGCATAAAGCGAAGAAGGTCAGAGCTGATGGGGAAAATCCATTTCTTGTGGATGAAAACAATAAGTTGCAAAAGACTTGAGTGTCTACATGCGCAAACATGAAAGACAAATGCCCCAAAAGATAAGCAGACTTAATTGCAGTGGAAAGTAGTTCATCAAAGTATTTACTGAAGAGAACTAAATACAAATCAATGCCACACTTTTCAATTTTTAGTTAAAGTATGCATCTCTTTCTTTCCACTTTACAGTTATGTACTTGTTTGTGTTGGTCTATCACCTAAAATCTCAATTACACTAGTATATGTTTCCGGTATGAATACTTTTGCAAATCTAAGAAGCAAAACTCAAACGCCTGCATACAGACATGTTTTTAACACGGTTTGGGCCACAGAAAAGTGTCAGAAAGATATAAAATTTAAACATTAACACACCATAAAAATAAAAGCTTCTATTTTACACTTTAAAACGGAAGAAGAAGACGGAGTAGAAATACTCAAAAGTATGTATTGGCTATATAAAAGCTCTAAAAGCTACCAAATAATATGGTGTGACTAATTGATTGTTCCTCACAGTAGAGCAGCATGACTTTAAGCACGTAAAAGCACTTCCTAATGTGCTCTTTATCCGTCTTCCAGACATGCAACGTCACCGTTTTCTGTCACTTGCTGGAAACTGTGCTGGACAAAGAGTGGGCATCCCAGGCCCTGCTGCTATGGTAACACGGGTCACAGCTCTGTGTGGTGGGTCATGTCCAGGGTTTAGTGGATGATGGACAGAAAGAAAAGAAGCTTGCAAAAATAAATAAATAAATGACAAAATGTACCTAGAGAGGGGACAAGTGGAGAGGGGGGAAAAAAATACAGAAGGAAGGAAGGGTTTTGATGAAACGACTTTCAGGGAAGCCGATAAATGAAAAACAAGAAGGGATGGGGACAGAGAGAGAGCCTCAGCACAGCGTGGGTCAACAGAGCCATATGGCGGTCCATTATCAGAGATGCAGATGACTGTGGGCCTGTTATTGAGATTCCTAAAGCAAATATTGACTCCAGCTGGAGCAGGCGCTCTCTGACTCTGACACACGCCTCTCCTCCACTACTTCCTTCCGCTGCCCTCTTTGTAAGTTGGACAAATGGATTACAGTGAGTAACAGAGAGAAAGTAAAGACTTAAAATAATAACAAAAAAATGTACAAAATAGAGTAATCAGGAAGCGGGAGAAAATAAATGCACAATGGAGGTGAAAGATGGGTGACAAAAACAGGGAATGATTCAAGGTATTTTTAGCACGGGGCATGGTCATGCTCACTCACTTTAATGTTCAATGATATGTGTTGGCAAAAAAAAAAAAAAAAATACCTGCAAAGAAATTTGACCTGATGTACATCAAGTAGTAATCATGTCTTCTCTCTCCCACTCTTTTTTTTTTTTTTATTTGCTTGTCCTTAATTGCTAATCCATGGGCACAGCTTGTTCCACTGCAAATGCACAGCTGCTGCCATCTCCTCACAGTAACCGAATCAGGGGACACATCCAGAGCAGTGACGCAAAGGCTATGTCCGAGCTACGGATACCAAGCCCGCTGATTCTGACCTACTTTTGCTGTAGAAGCATGAATTCAAACATGGGTGGTCAGAGCAAACATGCAGAGCAGGTAAATAGCAACAAACAGGAAATTAGCCTTCAGGATAAATTTATCATCCTTTAGGAAAAATACATGTTGCCAGTGAAATCTCCCACTAAGATTCAAACACATTTGGGTAATAGACAAATGGGAAACCAAAAGGAAAAATTCAAACAGGTCTACATTTTCACAGATGGACTGCAACTCCAGTCATCCGTGACATAACAGTTATTTACAGCTGGACTGAGTGGAAGACTGTTGCGCCACTTTGGGAATTTCCAAGGAACCCCTACGTTCCAAGTGGCTGCATTTCTATTAGGGGGAGGAGGGGGAAACCAATGTAATGCCTATGGAGTGTGGCGAGCACAAGGACAGTAATGAGAGGGCGGGAAAAAAAAGAAAAAAAAAATCTTCCAGGTGTGAGGAGTTGTAAAACAAGTTGGGTTAGGACATCGCTTCCTAGGAATGGGGTGGCTCTGTAAGTGGATCTGGCTTTGGGATGAAAGCGATGGCAATAAAAAAGAGCAGCATGCAAATTAATCTCTGGTTATTATCACATTTTACAAGGAGTTTAATGAGACATTAGGATGAGAGCTCTTCACACCGAAATGCCACAATTTTTCTTGTCAGAGTGAAATCTTCTAATTGTCCTTTTACTTTAAGCTTCCATGAGCCTATAGGACTCACCTTCATATATAGGGTTCATAATATTAGCTTAAAGTAAAACAAGAACTTTTTTCCAACAGTCGGACTTCACTTTGATGCTGTAACATTGGTTAATATCAGTCTCATAACACCCCTATTAAAGGGCTGTAACCTTCTTATATTCTAACCTTTTCTTCTTGAAAGCTAAAAAAAATATAGACTGATCAAATTTGGAATAAATTCTTCCATTCTGACAACATCTTGTAATCAGTATTCTACACTAATCAGAAACACTTTAAATGCATACATATATGTATGATATGCAAATCATCATACACCAAGATTTTCATCACGGGTTGCCTTATTGTTATCACTTAAATTTTACTACATGATTTCTGAAAAATAGAGCCAAGAAATACTGCTTCCAAAAGATCTTCTGCAACTGAAATATTGCATAAACTGATGTTGCCATCAATGCACCATGCAGCTCTACAAGAAACCTGTTCTGTATTTGTGAATAGAAACAGCATAAAGTCATAGTTTAATCACAAATGCTAAATCGTCATCTCTAAAAATGCATAAAATGTTACACCTCTAACATCTACACATTTAGGATAATGCTAAAAAAAAAGAAGTAATTTTTAAAACCCTCTCCTTCTAGATATTTTATTCTTTAAGTTTAGCAGAAATGTCATTCTCACTACTCGTACCTGTGTAGGCATATGTGCATGTGTGTCCAGGATAATGCATGTGTGCATACATATGCATCTCGGGTTGTGTGCACATTTCGTTTACATATGCATGCGTGCTGTCCAGATGGCAGGGAGGTAGCTCTGGGGGAATGGTGGGGGTCAAACGTCTTGGTGGATCAAAGCCAAGGTCAGGGCAGCTGCAGTGGCCCATGTTCAAGGTGAATAGAGGCCTCAGATGGCTCTTCATTAGAAGGCTGCCCCATCCCTGCTGGATCCCAGCAGCCAGTCACTACCCTCCTGGACAAGCTCAGTTTTCTCACCTTTTTCTCTCTGCTTCTACAGAGACCCGGTATGAAAGCACTCAACTACTGAGATTCATCTAGTACTGTAAATAACTGAGCATAGGTAGAAACATACAGATACTCACAACACAGTGTGGGTGTGTCGACAGACACAACACAGACATACAAAAACATCAAACCCCTCCATTTATAAGAGCAGTTGAAAGAAAATGAGCCCAGATTGACCTCTGAACTGGTGTCTCTCTGGAGAGAAGCATCCTGACAATCAGACCAGCCTGACTCTTTGTGCTCCCCAGTTTCCCTGCTGACAAAAGTCCTCACACCGTCACTGGCCTCAGTCACACACACTCAACACATCTAAAACAAATTGAGTCTTCATGCACACATGCACAGCCAGCAGGGATGATTATGCATTATGGCCTCTGAACATGAACCTGTATGTGTGTGTGCTGAAAGCCAAAACACGTTTGCTTAAACACCACATTTTATACACACTGAACAGATGAGGGTCTCAGTAAGAAAATGACCAGGAACCCACCGGATCACTGCTACAAAGCTAATTTGAAAATTATAAGGGGCTGCAGAACAATTCTTTATCTCTGTAAATAAAAGTGAAATTATCTTTGTTTTTGTTTCCACATGACAATACATGAGGGGGGAGGGGGGAAACGGCATAGTTTGAACCTTTATCCAGCATGTGCTGGTTGGACCAATCAGCTTTAAAGGCCTACCTTCCAAAGGCTTCTCTAATGTCACTGCATAACTCAACCGAAGCCCAAGGACTGAAAGATTTTATTGAATTTCCTCCAATGAAAACATGGAGAAATATAGAAAGAAGCTATGAGAAGTAGGACGTAAAAATCCAGATGGGATTAAGGAGTAGTGGGGTCTTTAGAGCCTCTAGACTGATATTTAACTACGTAAGCTCTGACTTCATCCAACAGAAGTCGGATGATGGGTATGTGGAGAGTGACTGCTTCCTCTTCTTTTGTCTATATGCCTTAATCATGCTGAATTTTAAGTAAAGCACTCCCCAAAGCTAATATTTAGCTTAATTAGAACATTTTTATATTAGAATACGGTGAAGAAATGGAGGTCTGACCAGGTTTGAAAGCAATAAAGGCTTCAGATCAATCCTGGATTTATGACATCGTTTCAGGCAACAGAACTCCAACTCTAGGTTGGTCCATTTTTTGAAAATGATCCTCTTCAAGGAAATACATTTGGAAAATTTGTCCCTGAATGAACTCTACTCCAATGACAGTCAAAAAAAAAACAACTAAAATCCCACAGCAACCAAGCAAACAGGTGCATGTCTATTTCTTCCTAAAACTCTGACTCATGCATGTGGACAAAGCCATGCCGATGGCCCTCCGGCCTCCACACCAGCAACCAAGGTTAATGCTGTTTGTCAAAGCGCTTCTAGGGAAAGGGGCTCTTGTTGTGAAGAGGGACAGTTGAGAGATGAGGTGGAGGATTCCTCTGTGTGCTCGACCCCCTCCTCTGTCAGAACCCACATCTGCCCATTAACCTGGGCCAATCAGCTTGACCTTGGTAAGGAGAGGGCCTCAGGAGTAGCTCACAGTGCCATCGACTCCAAGTGGTCATGTAATTGGCCTGTTAAGAGGAAGAGATTTGATGGTAATGGTGGAGGGGTGCTTGGTTACTTTGGGGTGCGAGCACAAACCGACTAAAAAGCAGATGTTTCCCTTTCTTAATAGGCGTTTCATCTCTCCTCCCTACGTGAAACGGAAACTCGAGAACCATTTTTAACCACAGTAATGTTGTGTTCAGAGTAATGGTCAGTGCCAGTTTTCTGTCACGCCGAGCATTTTGTATATAAGCGAAAAGTTAAAATCTTGGTCTCACCGGAACATAGCACTTCTTCCACATGTTTGCTGCATCCTCTGCATAGTTTGTGGCAAACCGCAAAGGGAGTTGAAGTAGTAACAATTATATGCAAAGCACTGTATGCACCAATATTTAAGTAAAAACAAAATGGAAAAAGAGGAAACCAAGTTATTGGGGGGAAAACCATTAGCTAAACCATAAAAAGAAGGGATTTCACTGAAAGGGGGAAGAGGGTGGAGACTTAAAGGAGGGAGGGGTAAGATGGAAAAGAGGAAGGAAAGAAAAAGAGATAAAGCCGAGCAGGTGTTGATTGGAGAGAGGCCGAGCAGTGAGTGCCAGCGGTACCTGTTGTCACAGCGCGGGCTGAGGTGTGAAGCTCGTCTCAGCAGAGGCCCTCGGAGGTGTGAGGTGATTATGGGCAAGAAGACAGAGAAATTTAGATGGAGAGACACAGGGAGAAAGATAGACACGGGCAGAGCGTGAATGTGGCAATAAAGCTGGCTGCAGGAATAATGGCAGAGTGGGAAGGAAAAACAGATTGAGACGGATAAAGTGAGAGCATGTATGACAGAAACCAGCAAGTAGGGTGATTGTACAGTGCATGTGTGTGTCCCTTTTTATATAGCAGCTACTCAACTCTTGGTGTCTCATTAAACAGCTTTTTTTGGGGTATAGACAGCTTTAGCAGCAGTACAGAAAATGTCTGAATGTGTCACAAATGCATTATGATGAATGGAGGTGTCTGCGTGTCCATTTTCAGGGTGAGCGTGGACTTTGACGACAGGGGATTCTCCTGAGGACTAGCTGCTTTCAGAAAGTTTTAACAAGTAGTCTAATTAGTGGGTCCAGGATAACTGGAGCTGCAGGAGCACCGAAGGAGTCAGGTCAAACAGTAATCCCAGGTTAATGACACCTCCTGAGGGGTCGGTTTCCCACTGCAAGAGCTTTCTATGCTCCAACCTCCACACCTCTCTGCAGTTCATCTGGCATTCAGACAGCAAGACGAGGAGTTATGGTCGTGACATCACTCTCAACCAGTGACATCATCACTGCCCATCAGTGATTTCACGCAGGCTGGCCTAAGCTGAAGATCAAACATGATGTCTAAAAACCGGCCTGACCGGATAATTTACGGGCTGCAAAGGAAAAAGTAGTCACCCATTTTCTGAAGTCTCTGGCAGTTTACCGTTTCTCTGGGGGACAGTAAAAATTGATTTTTTTTTTTTGCCAAACAACAAATCACAGTTGTAGCACCTACACAGAGGTCAGTGGTGTTACCTGATTGTTGGGAATAAAGCTTAAAGTAATAAGCCACCGTTTTTCACCAGAGACTTTGGATAGCCATAAGAATCATGGTGACCTAACGTGGTCTTGCCCAACGCGGCAACTGTCAAAGCCTACTTGGTCTTATGTATTTAGATGAATCAAGTCTGTAACCAATCTCCTTTTCAAAGGACTCTGGCGTCCATTGATGAGTCCTAATACAGCAGGCTCAGATGTGAAACACAAAGGGTCGACATGATTAATCAAACACAGACCCATTATGGCCAGACAGTCACACCAGCCTCCACGGTACGTTAACAGAAAGTCATAATAAGATGAGCTACAAAAAGGCTGATAGGGATGAAGATTAACAGATACAGCTCTACGAGTGGCTGGGTGACGGTTGTCTCTGAAGGTCTCCTTTGTCAGTGACGATCACCAGAGTGACATGAACGTCGGAGCCCAATGGAAACATTATTAGGTTGGGACAAAGGTGGGCACGATATGAGCTATCTGGGGTGAATGTGAGTAATTTTTTCCCTTCAGTTCCTGACATTTGACTTGCTTGGAGTCGCGTCAGAACAACAGCATCTATCTGATCTCAATTTGAACTTTTAATAAAAAGTCGCTGATGAAACACAGAAGGGCATGTTGGACCCAGGTAGTGATTGAAATCCAACTGAATGCTCACAAGGCGGTTCACCCCATATTTTTTGATTAAATTTATAGAACAGCAATCATTATCAGCTTACAAACAAACTCTTAACATTAGGACTCTTGCTTAAAAGCACACACACACACACAAATCAAACTCCCCTGTTGTTCTTCAATCTGACACATACAGAAAACAGGCCAGACACTTAAATTACAAGAGTACAGCGCAAACTCTAGGTCATGCCAAATGACTCTGATTTTAACCATACGATAACATTACTCAGACAAGCACTGATGAAATATTAAAAACAAAATGAGCAGAAGCTTCTGCAATTTTAATGACGCTTGCGGCATGTGCAACAGAACAACAGTGATGCATTAATGCCAAACATCTCTGCTGACATAAAATCTCCTGTCCCTCCCGTCTATGGAAGGTTTATTGTGCCAATTAGGCTGTCTGGCCTTATGCAAAATGACAAGCATTTAGTAGGAATGATAATGATCAGCGCTATGCTGCACATGATCACATCTGTGGTAAATGTAAGTGCTAAGAGGATTTAGTTTCTGGAGGGTTAAAGAGATTTCATAAGATTTTAAGAATCTTATATTTGTGGAATAATTATTGTATTGAAACAAAAATATTTTACTGCACATTTTGTATGTGCATCTTTAGAAATTGTAATATTAAAAGTGAATTTATTAATGTAATTCAATTCAAACAGACATAAAAAAAGGCCAAGCAATCAGATAAAGAAGGGTGGTTCTTTTCTGGGGACTGTGGAATAACTGCTTTACAACAACATAGTGTCTTCTGTCAGAGGCTTGTCAGGACCGCTGTAATACAGACTGTTACAGGAGGTCCTTTCTGCTTACAGCTATCAGCATCTACAACAATGTTTTGAAGAACCCTGAATAATATGAGCTACAACAAGACTTAATTTCCCTGTGGGGTTATTATTTTTGAAATTGGATCTATACGTTTCATTTTTTTAAATTCAATTTCTGAAATTAATTCACTTTTGCATGATATTCTAATTGAGATGCACCTGTCTTGTGCACATAGATGCATTTTGTAGACACAGTCTTGTTATGATAAAGGACTGGAACTAAGGCAGAAGCAGGACCAAGCCGTCTCATTGTCTGTATATTAATGGATAAAGACGGTGAGGGGAGATGTATATGTGTATGCACACAGAAAGAAACTCGCACAGAAAACCTTGGGCAAAGAAGAAAATAGACTTCTGTGTTGGCAACAGCTTTTCCCTAATCCTCGCCCTTGGGCTATATTGTGCAGTCAAGCAGGCTATTACATGGCAACAATTAGGGGGGCTGCAGCCCAACACCTGGTCGTCCCCTATTCTGGCCCTTCAGTGGCAGCTGACTGTACAGTCTCACAGCCAGGTGGCCCTCCTTCAATGACATTAGCTAGTCACTCCAGGGTTAATCAGGAGCCAGCCATCATCCAGTGGGCAAGCATGAAGGCCCATTCAGACTAAAGGCTTTTATAGTGAAAATGGATGATGGAGACAATGTCCGTTATAAAAACTTCTTCAACTGAAGATCTCTGACAGAGATCCCACATAATCGAAATGGACTTGGGAGGGAAAAGGGATAGGGCCCGTGGCCCCTTTGGATTCACGGCATACGTTTGCTGCACTGTCTTGATTGGGTGAAGCATAGCTTACAGCATGTCAACTGTGCATCCTGCAGCTTATAAAGGACCTTTTCATGGGTGGACAAAAACAGATGGAGGAGCGGGAAGTACTATACATACAGGCAGACGGGCGATGATGTGGGGGGAGGGACACTGGATTTTTGTCAGCCGCCTGATACAAAAACAAGTGTGCGTAGCTAGAGCAGCTCCAGATATTTCAGCTTTTAAAAAGGGGGGAAAAAAATCCAAAGCCCCCTGGCTTGGAGATTCGAGGATAAATAACAATCATTAGAATAACAAAAAGCTATAGATTTGTACCCAAATGAGCTAGCATCTCATCAATAGTAATTAGAAGCTATACATAACTAATGAAGATGTGCACACTACATTAAACAAAACTATTGAGTTGTTCTGTTATCTAAAATTAAACCATTAAATAAGAGGAAAACTAAACCTCATATTACATTTCAAACCACTAAGAAATATAGGCCAATACAATAAGAGGGGAAAAAAGGCTAAAAGTCACGAGTTAGAAAAGTCAAATTTTACAGTAATGACACAGAAAAAACAAACAAATGTCTTTGACACCAAACAACTCTGGAACAATTCAATGGTTTGCCAATCTGTGACTGAATGTCATAAGTACATAGGGCCACTTCCTGCTTCAAATTTGGATCCATGTAATAATACTATACTCAATTTGTAATCAAAGTCAACACGGAACTGAAAATAACATCACAGCAGAGTTGAGAGCATTCTTGTTACAAGTCAGAAAACATTGAGATTTTCCATTTGTTTTGGTGCTAACTATTGCTAGCAATATAGGTCAACAATATATTTTTCTACACATTACAGTAAAATTACTATACAACATGCTAAAGTAGTCGTCTCATGTCTAGTTTTTATTGGTTCTGGTCTGTATTTAGAACAATTTACTATATATATATATGATAGATGATTACCCCTGAACAAACAAAATACCCAGGTGACCGCCTGCTTGAAGCTGTTATTTCATTCTGAAAACTACATTTCTGTATAGGTGCCGACGGGTACATTAAAGAAACAGACCCTGAAATGTCCCACTGGTTGGCATGAATTGATGTACTGTTTGTATGAATCAACCAAAACCAAAGATGCAATATGGCGAAGGAACAAAATGACCAGCACACCATCAAACTCAGTATTATTACAGCCTGTTGCAGAGGAGGGACGTCGGAAGATTCAGCTAGCATCTCTCAATGCTTCTCTTTCAGTCACAGCCACCACTTGACAATAAAAGACAGACTATCAGAATTAACACATCAAAGGCTGCTTTCTGTAAGAAGAGGCAAACAATGCACAGCGATGCACACTTAAATGTTTTGTTTTTGTTATTGCTTTGTTTGCAGCGCTTGTCCATCAATACAAAAAATTCCATTTAGTGCAAAGATGCAAATGCTGGGAGGGACAAGGACGTCCACTGAAAGAAAACAATAGCCACAGGCCAGCCGAGAAGCAAACAGTGCCTTTGAAGTATTTAAAGAGGCATTAATGTGGAACTTATGAATAATCAACTAATTCCTTCTTAACACCATGAATTAAGTCTGCAACATTAAAAGCAATGCGGTCTTATAATAAAAGAGCAGAGTCCTGGGGAATTACAAAATAAAATGGTTATTTAGAAAGAAGAGCCTGATGATGTAACAACGCATAAAAAAAAAAAAAAAGAGTTTACAAAACGAAGTGCTAGATCAGAGACGAAAAGATTCCAGCGGAGCGAGATGAGTGACATTTCACTGACATTTCCCAGCAGCATTCAATGTGAGGCTGCCTCACGACAGCGTCGGGAATATCTATGGATATGCTTGAATGTGACACAGGCGTTAAGGGATGTGGGTTCTTTCAGGGGCCGGCTTCAGCTCTGGGGCCAGTGATGAGGAGCCTGGACCCTGTGAGATTGAATAGTAATCACTGGAGCACAGATAATGGATGATTGAAGGCTCTTTCTACTCCGCTGCTGGATTTCAATATCAGAGAGGCCCTAGAATTGGGATTCTTATCAGGGGTGGTGTGTCAAACAAAGGAGAGCCGAGCGTGAAATATGGGGTCCAACTCAGGCACACGACCACGGCGATTAGCACAAGGATAAAAAGGGCCGCACAAACAAAAGAGGGCAGCTTTAGCTGGACAACGAGCTGTTTCTGGCCTTGTAGTAGGAGACACGCTAGGAAGATGGGACATAAAGGAAAAAAGACAGACTACTTGCTGGTTACAAGAGAAGGGGACAAGAGTTTTTCGGCGATGGTCTGGAGATGAATGGTGACACAGTTGACTGTTTAAAGAGCCTTTCCATAGGAATAACAACAGACAAGCGGGGATAAAACACAAAGCAACTCCAAGTTATTTGTGCAAAAGCACACATCTTTCACATTTGCAAAAGTGTGCATGGTGGCACGAGGCTTCACATCAATGCCAAATCTATTACAAAAAAAAATATTATTCCCATTTATCCCCCGATTCCAAGCACCACCGCTTGCCAGTAAAGCTCATTAACCCTCCCTTCAAGAACCCTGAGACAAAAAGAGGGAAAACAAAACATAACTAATCAATGGGAATGCACTGGGTTGGGAGGGTGCGGAGAGGGGGATAACACGATAACCTGAGAGGACTAACAGCTTTTGCTTTAGTGCTGTGCTCACTGGGTGTGGGGTGGAAAAAGAAAGTTCATTAATTAAACAGGGCTAGGGGTAACAGATGGAATGGCTAGCTGGATGCTAATCACTTAAAGCGGAGGGACAGGTTTTTTACACTTGAGCTGGAAACAGCAACAACAAACCAATCACACTGGACCCTGAGGCGTCTAGGGACTCTGGGATTACAGTATCTCAGGGGTGGGGCATTGAATTTATTTATTTTTTTTTGTTGATATTAATATTTGAACTCATGTTCGGACAATACTTTGATAGACATTTCCAATCTAGATTTAACAATTCCTTTATATGGAAAACTATTTCAAAGGCTGGTTAATTTCAAATGTTTAAGTTTCTTTAAAAAAAAACTTGCATAAAACAGAAACAACTGTACAAAATGATTCCAGGAATACAGAAAGTGACTTCTCTTATATATACAATATATCTAATAATACAAGAAAAGTAACTCCAAAAGTCTTTCAGACCAACAGGCTTATCCATGCACTTGTGTCTAATACTCCACACATTGTCTTAGGTTATGGTGAACTCAGTGACTAAATATTACGCCAAAATCATGAACCCTGCAAATTTAAGAGAAATTATACAACGTGTTCGAATTATAAGCCAAGTTACATTTACTTTAAATCTGGAACTGTGCAAAAACATATCTATATCTCTGAGTTACTGAGTAATCTTTAGTTGATATTCTAATTGTTAGAGATGCAGTTCTAAAACAACAAAACTGTAAGAAAGTTTAGTTTATTTACTATAATGTCAAAATACAAAATGCCCCAACAGTGTGACACCAGACGGGTGTGTGTGTGTGTGTGTGTATGCTATCCTTGGCGGGTCTCTGGGACCCTGCTGTCGGCCGTCTGGTTCTACGCCTGCCCTACCTGTGTTTTTAAAGGGGGGGGCCCCCATGAAGCCCAGGCCCTGGAGCGCAGGCTGGGCAGGGCCTCCGGGGCTTTTCAGGGTGTGGGTGCCATGCAGTGGACGCCTTTTGTTACGGGCTGGGTGGCAAGAGGAGGAGGAACTAATGTGGAGGGAGGAGGGGTAAAAAAAAAAAAAAAAAGGAGTAATGCTATGAGTCATTTTGCATTAGCAGCGGGAGTGGGAGACAGGGAGAGGGGAGTAGATGAGAGGGGACGAAGGGCGAGAATACTTTTGCATGTTGTATGAAGCTAGACGCCATATGCCATCCGAGCTGGGCTGCCTCCTGAGTCAGGGCTCTTGGTTTGACAGGCCTGCGCTTGCCCCCTCCGTACACCCAAAGCTACCCTCCCCAACCCTAACACCCTCCTCCTTCTAGGCCTTTCTACGCTCCAGCAATGGGCTTGGCAATTGCTTTGGTTGTGCATGGTCTGCACTCTGTTCATCTGTGTGTGCATTGGAAGAAGTGTGTGTGCGTGTGTATGTGTGTGAGTGTGTGTGTGGGGTGGGGGCTTACTCAGTGATCTGAACACATCGGACATTGTCGTGAGTCCCGGCAGGAACAGCTGGTCAGCTGGAGAGAGAGGTGGGAGGGGGCAGGGATAAGGAGGGGAAGAGATGGGAGGCAGTGCGCTACACTGATAATGGGATTAGGTTAAAACATTCAGAGGGGGAGAGAGACCCCTCCCCTTTTAGTAGCCCTCCAAATAATGCATAAACTCCCAACCACCCTATCAAAGCCAATGCCAGCCACCGCCCAAAGAAGAACTTGCCAAGTCCAAACGGGGGCCCCTACTCACTCACTCATTCAGCAATAACTCAGTTTTAATAAAGTCGCTCCGTAAAGTTCAGGTGATGAAACTTACTTACATTTTAAAGCAACTTCCTGGTAGTGAGCTTCGTTTCCTACAAACAGGAAGTTGGCAAGTTACACTCACATGAATCCTGTATATAATGACTTGCATGGCACCTCACTGTGCCCAGTCAAGCACCGTGTACCACGGCGATCCAGACTGCTGAGTATTATCTATGAGGCTGCTGACAGTTATGGCACAACAGCTGGCAAATTAGACCTATCAGCAATGCTAAATAATTCATGTGAGACAACACTAACATGGCAGATCCTATTCATGACACCCCATCATGCATATGGGAGCACTTTCATCTCTGCTAGGTGAAGAGTTTTACAGTATACAAAAGAAAAAAAAAAGAAAAAAGGTTGTGGTCAGACAGAGACAGAGCGGAGAGTGGGACAATAACTTGGAGGAAGGGCTGTGAGAATGTGTCACTAATAATTACAATGGGAGTCTGGGGATGAAGCATCAACACACAAAGGCGTGTACACAGGATATCATATCCTTTATGTTTTCACTTTCACTTTGAAATTATGTCCAGATATGTTAATGTGAGCCTGTTGGGGGAAGCATGACAGACTTCAGCAGCTTTCTGGGTTCCAACGAAAGAATCAAACCTTCTTCTCTCTGCTACACACACACACACACCCTCACACACACCACCTAAAAGCCTGGCTCGCATGACTGGCGATGGGCAGAAACAGATTATGGTTATTGATCGCTGCCTGGAGATGGATCTGCGTGTGTGTGTGTGTTTACTTGTGTGTCAGAACAGAGGATGGGGACTGAGAGCAGTGTGCAAAAGCTATTGATTCTGTCCGGTAGGGAGGATATGTCTCTGAATCAAGGTCAGTTTTGCATTGTCTCACCTATTAGTAACTTGCCATCTCACAAACACACACGTTGACACACACACGCACACATACAGATCCATTTTTATCTTTAACAATGGCCCTATCACAAAAAGTGACGGACGGAGCATCAAACTCAAGTGCTTGTCAAAGAAAGAAATGAATCCCACCCTCTGGATGAGGAGATTACTCTATAGTGACGGCATGAACGACCTTCATACACAGTAAATGGAATTGGACAGCGAGGCCATCCTGTGACCGACTGCTTTCAAATGAAACAAACTTAGCTCTGTAATGCTACGATGGGGTATATTTTGGCTGAAAAAAATGGAGAAGGTGTAGTAGAAAAAGATGCAGTATTAGCCACAGCCTTGGGAGAATTGTGAAGCAAAAACCATTTAAGATTTTTTTTTTTGAGAAATTAACAAGGTGTTGAAAGCCATTGGTATCAGGGCTTCAAGAGGGAGCACATACAGACTGGACTGAGGTCGAGTGTGACTTTTCTTCAGTCAGAGGGGATCGGGTAAACCATGCCATCTGCAGGAGCCGTTTCTTCAAGTCCAGAGTCAGTGCTGCTGTCTATCATTAGTTTTTAGAGCGCCTCATGCTTCCTTCTGCTCACAATGTTCGAAAAGACAGTCATTTCATTTTCCAGTGGGAATTTTCTCTGCTCCACAATAACAAAAGTGCAAATACCTGCTTTGATGTCCATTTTATCACTGTGCTTCATTGACTTGCAAATTGACATGAGCTAAACTCCAAAAACGATTTGTGGAGTATTGCTAAGAGGAAGTCGAGAGACTTAATACGAATACTGAAGTAACCAGACCTTCCTTAATATATCAGATGATCGTCTCCATCCCACATCGCATTATATTTCATGTACTGTCCCGAAAAGCATTGGGTGTACATGGCTGGCGTTTCTGCTTTAAAAAAAAAATCATCTATTGTTTTTAAATATGCCAAATTTCCAAGAAAATGAGGTAAACAGAAAGAAATGCTTAAAATAGATTTATATCCCTCTGGATTTAACAAATCTAGTCAATAAGCTGTAGTTTTTGCTTTGAATAACTTTCCCATTATATTCTATTTCATTGGGATGTGGCAATAGGTGGATTTAAAACATGTAATGCTATAAGTCACAGCGTTTAACTGTTAATCTAAAAATGTATTAGTCTAAAAAATAAATAAATAAATAAGACATGGTTCAACTTTGTTAGGACCTTTTCCACTATATCAGAAATGTTGATGAAAGAGATCCATTGATTGTTTTTGACAGGAAACCTGAATACTTTACTGTTTTTGTTTTAAGTTAAACAGAAGAAAAAGATAATGCAACTCTAAGGGCTTTGCACATGGCACTCAGTGGTTCAGCCATCCATCTTCCATCCGGGGTCAGCAGCCTAAGCAGAGGAGTCCAGACTTCGTTCTCCCCAGTCACTTGGGCCAGTTCCTCCGGGGAAATCCCAAGCCATTTCAAGTTTAGAAATGTAGTCCCTCCAGAGTGGCCTGGGTCCTCATCTGGGTCTCTCCTCCGTATCAAAACCCTGAGATACTTAATCTCATCCAATTAGGGCAGCACTTTGTCCTCGACCTGGAGATGGCACTCTACCCTTTTCCAGCTCAAGACCGGGGTCTTAGTTTTAGAGGTGCTGATTTTCATCAGAGCCGCTTCTCAAGTGAAATATTCTGGAAGTGGTTGTAATTCTTTCCCTACTGATTCAGACCTTAAAAACGCTGAAAGCAAATAATATGCTTTTCCAACCCTTTCAGGACTGTGTAGGAACCCAGCATACACAAGTGCAGAAATTACTCAATAAAAAAAACTGTGGTTTAAAAAAAAAAAAAAGAAAAACATTTTGTGGTCACCGGTGTTGACAAAGCCGCTGTGAAGGATAGACAAGCTGCAGATGGGATGCTCTGACCACAAAGCCAGACCAGTTGCATTTTCTATCAGACATACATAAATAATAAATTATCCATGATGAGTTGTTTGTAAAAGGCTTGTGATAAGATTCTTATTAGTTTGAGGCCGATGCAGTGTCCTGACAGAGGAAGCTGAGACAAAATGTGCAAGAAAAGTGCAACTAACAGCTGTGGAGCTCATGAAAAAGTGGACTGAGCAGGTCAGATTTAACAAATCAGCAGGAGAGAGGAAAAGGGGAGATGGAAGGAAACAGGACATAATGGGGAAAGATATTACGAGGTGGTATCCTACTGAAAAAACATTGTTGCCCATCCGTGTGTATTTTCCTGCAATGTTGCTGGTGGACATTTTTTAATATCAAATCTTATTAGCTTGAGAGATTCTGGGAGCGTTGCAGCGGACTGCTGGAGTCCTCTTGAGCCTTGTGACGGAGCGAGAGAGGGGGCTGCTGAGCCACACTGGCCTTTTATCTGGACACACAGGGGTCATATAGCTCCTCTTTGAAGAAATATTCTCTAATTACCTTGGAGAGTGGCCTCACAGGCAGAGAGCAGGCTGTGGATTGTTAAGGCATTGTGGAGGGGTAAACTAAGGATGAGGATTTTCTTCTTGCACAGAAAAAGGAAAACACACACATCCTTCAGGGAAAAAAAAAACACAAGTTGTTGCTCTGACTTGTTAAAGATAGAGATCTGCATATCTAAAGAAGCAAAAGAAAACAATGCAATAAACAGGGAAATAAAACCGGAGCAATGCACATCCAGTGTTGAACACGGCTCAAAGCTAAACTTGAAACGGCATTTCCAGTTCCTACTGCCACTGCTGAACAATCAACACATGAAAGAACCTCAACTACCCTAAAATTTGTTACTATATAGCTTTAACAAACCATTACAGATTTCGCTATTTCACTGCCACTATCCTGACAAGAACTCTCATTCAACATACAAACATCAGACCTACAGATATTGGCAGTGTGCTCTGCCTGGCTCACTTGTTCATCTACTCTTGGACAGTGTGAGGTCTGGGTGCCCATCAGTGCCAGACCTCCAGAGGCAGCGCTCATCTCCTCCCATAGATCGCGCCTTTGTGCTTATTGCTCCTCTGCTAAGGAATGCCAGGTGAAGCCGTGCGACTCAACACAGGCCTGTTACTCGCCCCTCTCTCCATCGACTCCCACCACCCCCATACTGCAACCTCCCTGAGGCTCACACAGGCCGTCAGTGGCCCCACCACCTCTGCTCCCCCTCAGCTCTGGCACAGACAGTCACACTGGGCTAATTCACTTGGCGTTGGGTAACAGACATCTGTCACTCAGGATGCCCCAGGGGACACACAGACACAGCCTGATACTGGGTTGGGGGGTGGGGGGCGGGCGATGCGATGCATTGTGAAACGCACACAGACGGATGCATACTTACACACAGGCAACGCGGCGTGTGTCGCAGCTTGATTTGGGACAGACGGTGGTTGATGCATGAGTATGACGAAAGGAAAGTTTTAAAAACAACAAGTACGTGCACCTGAAAACACAAATACAAGAACTTCCTTCCAAACTGAACACACTCCTTTGGGGAGGTTTCTATAGCAACTACCAGTGGGACGGAGGCGCTGCGGTGAGAAGGTGCTGTACATGTAGTCCGAGGAGGAGCAGGGGCGTTTGAGGAGATCGGATTTCTCCCTCCAGGGGCCATCCCGATTCTGCCCCCCCCATCTCACCCCACACCCCCAACAACTCCATGCTGCCGGTATTCACATGCTAATTTATCTCCACTGGTAATTACACTCTCTTTAAACCAACTGACAACTACAGCTGGAGTCAGGCTCTTAACGGCACACTGTTGGATGGGTGGAGGGACGCAGGCGTGTGTGTCTGAATGCACTTACATGTATTTGCTCATGGCGCTTTTATTTTGCCTCTCTTTTTCGTCCATATAATGGTAGTGATAGATGTTGACACATTATCTCTGCTCCAACCCAAAACAGCCCTACAAACCTCCCATTTTGCTCCAGGCTGTGAAACAGCCCAACCTAATAGTTATATGTAAATAAGGCAGATCGCTGTCAGCACTCAGCTGTGTACACTGGCTAACACGACATGCACGCCACATGTCTCAATGAATTTGCCCAGAAGGGGTTTTAGTTTCACTATAAACTGAAGCTTTGGAAAGTTTTACCTCAATTGCTGGTCTTTTTCTTTTTTTTTCTTTTTTTTTTTACACTAAAGCATTCAAGTGATGATCTGTTGTTATATGAGATAGTGAAGAAGACACGGTGGAGGTGTAAAGGATACAAGCTCTGGTAGAGAGTCAGCCGGGACTTGACAGCTCTGCTGGCATTGATACAAGTGGCTCGTACCAAACTTGGCAACAGCGACCCGGTGACGATGGCGCCATTAAACAGAGGTCCAAAGAAAGGAACCTAAAGAGTTTCAGAGAAAAAAAATACATAAGAATTAAAAGAAGAAAAAAATAATAATTTGAGTCCAATGATTATTTGTACAGTGCTTTTTTGTCACACGATGAAAAAAACAAAAACAATAAAACTGACCAAAAATGTATTTTATTTTGGTAAAACAAACAAACAAAAAATCTATCCAAACTAATTAAAACTTCCAATTTACAAAACTAATTGCCCCTTATATCTAATAACAGGTCACGCCACTGCAATAACTGCCATCCAGTGTTCAGGCTAACTCACAATTAGTCTTTTATGCCATTATGAAGGAATTTTGTTAGACATTTTTTTTTTCTTTTGCAGAATTGTCTTGAATGAGCCATTAATTGTAATGTCATAATCAGTTTCAAGCTTGGACTTTGACTGGACCACTATGTTCCTATTGTTTTTTATTTTTATTTTTATTGTTTAGGTTATCAGAGGCCCTGCGACAGACTGGCGACCTGTCCAGGGTGAACCCCGCCTCTCGCCCGGAACGTTAGCTGGAGATAGGCACCAGTACCCCTCCCGACCCCACTGAGGGACAAGGGAGATCAGAAAAAGGATGGATGGATGGAGGTTATCAGAGATTGACTTGATGGTTTGCTTCAGAACATATTAATGCTGTCAAGTGCTTAGATTCAATGTGATTCACTGGAGCCCCTATGCCTTCAAAATATCTTTGTAACCCATCCCAGACTAATACATGTCTCCCTTGTGATCACACAGGTTCTGTTTAAGTGGTTTCTTTGCTCTTCTGGCCTGGCAGTAAACATGTTGGGGTGTGGCTAGTCATATAAAAAATGTGTGCGACTGTCAGATAATTATTTTAGCAGGTGGGCGATTAATTTTTCAGGTGCAGCTAGAACAATGTGTGCATTTACCTACATATTATATAATATAATTTGAAACAATGAGAGTGAAAAAAACAACAAAAAAAAAACTAAATTTTAAACAAATCTGTTAAGGAGAAAGGAGCAAATCCTTTTTCGCAGCACTGCAGGAGATTCTTGGATTAAAAATCTTCATGGATATTTCTTCCAAACGGTTGCTCCATCTGTTTAGGGCAAAGGGTTCAAGTTGAAATTGAATTTTTCCTAACTTTGCATGACAACTACACATATCTAATGCGAATCAATGTTAGGTAAATGAAATTAAAATGACAATCAATGCTATACAATGCCCTCATATTGAGCTGCTGGACAAATACAAAAGGAGCAATATGAATTTTAGCAACAGCCTGAGTGTGTGTGCGTGTGTGTGTGCGGGAGTTGTACACGCGTCTGTTCATGCATATTGGAAGGGGCCCTTAATCACCAGAGCTCAATAGTCATTGACCTGGAAGTTGACGCGAATGTCAAAGGGTTCCTGAAAGGTTCAACTTGGCAGTTCAGACACTTTAAGAGTCCAGTTGAATTAAAGAACATTTTTTATGGAGATGTTGTTCAAAAAAAAAGAAAAAAGATATTTCTTTTAGATGCAATCATTTTTCTTTTATTCATAACATCCCACAAATATGTTAAGGATTTTTTTTTGAAAAAATATTCATGCAAAAAGAGTGTAAATAGATATTTTTGACCATCTGAAAGTCGTCATCAGTGGCTTTAGGAGTTTAGACATTTCACTGTCCTCTGTGAGGCCACACATCGAGTACAGCACTGCAAAGTAACCAAGATGAAAGCTAACCAACAAAGGGCAGTAACCACCTCTGAGAGCACATACCCACAGTGTGGGTAATAATGCACTGCTGGAGGAGAAGAGGACTGAAAGCCTTCAGACAGAAAACAGAAAGCAGAAACATCTTTTAAAAATTCACAAGAAAAAAAAAAGAACAGGAAATATAGGGAAGAGATTGCATTACCACATAAACAGAGACAATATATTAAAACAGCACCGTGCCGTCTGAACACAGTTGAAGACTTCATGGTGTACAATTTGGCCTGTCACAGGAGGGGACGTTTGGATGTTTGATGATGGATCTTATCCATTAAGTGTCTCAGAAAGCTTCAACTGCGAACCAGCATGTGGAAAAGCAAAACCTTCTCTCAACTAAATACGGCAGGGTCTTTACCAGGATACCAGTAGGTTTTTACTGCCTCCACCACCTAAATGTTCAAAAACAGTATTTAGAATCACAGCTTTTTGGGTGGGCATTTGCTTATTGTGGGTTAATAATTTCTATTCAATTTTATTTGAAGAGGTTGATTGAGTCAGCTAATCGCAGACTAAAATATGTGACTTACACTCAAAAAAAAAAAAAAAAAGTACCGTAAAAACCAGATTATAACACTCTTTCAAACTCTGACAGTCCAGATCACATAACAAGTCAATCCAGACTCAGTCAGTGGTTTGGAAAATTGCATAATTGGACATATATTATAGAATGTGTTCATTTCTAGATTTGAATTGACAAATGTGGGGTTTTCTCCACAATCTAAGTGTCAGTGTAGCTTTGCAGACACTTTCAGTGAGTGAACAGCTAAAAAGAACCCGTCATGATCCCTGCTGCTCTCTGCCTGCCTGAGTGATGAGGCCTGCTCAGCCCCATTTCTGCTCTTTGAAAGTCCTATAGGAATGAATTAAGTTAAGGAAGAGAACACTAAGTTTCACAGGTTAAAGTGTTGTATATTATAACTGCTCTGTAAAAAACCCAGATAAACTTGTGTTAGAGCAGCAGAAACTGTCCTGGAATTCCAGGGGGACAAAAAAAAAAAGCTTTTAATTCACAAAATGTACTGTTTCTTCCTTTTTATATGAAACATGTACACCAACGCACAAGCGTTAGTGTGCATGCTTTCCAAAGAAGTACAGCGATCCCTCGCTGTAACGCGGTTCACCTTTCGCGGTCTCGCCGCTTCGCGGATTTTTTTTGTGCAGTTTTTTCCACAGTGCATTGTGTTCTGCGTCCTGATTGGCTAAACAGTCTCCGAGCTCCTTCTC
>NW_015113087.1:166101-188687 GCF_001443285.1 Poecilia latipinna | reverse complement strand
TGTAATAATTGTAAAAACTAAAGGTAACTACTTCGCGGATTTCACTTATCGCGGGTTATTTTCGTAACGCAACCCCCGCGAAAAACGAGGGATCACTGTACTAAACATTTTATTGGTATAGACAGGTAAAAAGTCTCAACATAAATTAAACGAGGATTGTAACTCAAAGCTGCAGTAAGTGACTTTTATAAATGTTTTTATTCATATTTGCACTGTCACTATGTCCTTTTTATTATAATATGAGACAGTCCAAAAATAAATAAATAAATACAAAAAAAATCGAGTTTCCTCCCCTGTGGTTCTTCTCCTACCCCACTCCCAGTCAAAAACAACCAATTACAGCCAGACAGAGGGTCTATGGTTGTATTGATTCTATTAAAAGCAATTCTCTCTTAAAGTGTGATTATTTGACTGAATTTAAATTTACTCTGATAAAAATTGAATCCTGCAGTTTAACATGATGCCGTCCTTAAACTGCTCTCTGTAACACTGGTTTCAAACTCCACTCACAGCATGACAGGACCACCACTCACTAAAGTGCCGTGTTCTGCAACTTTCAGATGCGTCTCCATCTCAGCACACCTGAATCAAATAATTGTATAATTAGCACGACTTTGTGGAGCTTGAACGAATGCTGAGGATGTAATTTGGACCAACGATGCACGGTCACCAGACCTGAGCCCTCGACTCCGCTGCCTTAAAGTGACGATTAAAAAGCTCTACCACAGGAGAAAAAAAAAAAAAAAAGATTTACAATTACGTTACAATGTCTATAAATATTTACCTGAGGCTTCTTAATGACCTGGATGAAATACATGTGATTCTTCATTGGGTAGATGATAATGAGCACGTCTCCAAAGTCAGTTGGGATGATGCCACAACGGTAGTCCCTGGTGTGCTCGGACCACACGATGTGCACCTCATCGTTGCCCAAGTGACGCAGCTGCCAAATAAACACAAAAATCATTCTAATCAAGAGCCTTGGTAGTGCATGTTATTTCCACTGTTACGGTGATGAAGGAAAGACGACAAATTTAGGCGGATTATTGCAAAAGACTGTTTTGCTAGTCCGTCTTGTATTACCTCTAGAGACCAGGAGAGAAAACTAGAGCTGAGGGAAAAACAAACAAAAAAAAAAAACAAGGCGATAAGAGATAATAAAGAATATTTACTTGAAAGGTACCCCCCCAAAAAAGTGAAACCATCTTTTATCACTGCAATCAGCAGGTGTAAGAAAAATCACAAAGTTTGTTAAAAAAAAATAAATAATGGTTAACACTGGGGGTTGAGGTCCTGGATTTGCCTCTTTTTATAGATTTTTCATTACAAATTCAAATAGCAAACACAAAATAGACAAAATTGCACTTTTTAAAACCAAAGTAATTCAAATCCAATTAACCTTCCCCATCAGAGCTTAAATTGCTTCCCATTTCCACTCTATTCATAAACACAAATGAAACTGGGCAGGACAAGAAGACGCTCTTAAATGACAGGAAATAGGTTGACAGTAGTTTATAAAAGGTAAACAGCCCCCCCCCCCTTATTCTGAAGGCAAACAGGTGAACAAAGTCGCATTATCTTCTCTTACAGGTTAATATTAACTATGGCACACAGTATTCCCACCCCTTGAATTATTACATGTTTTGTCACATTACAATCGCAAATGTCAAAATCTTTATCTGGATTTCATGTTACAGGTCCACATAAAACAGTGCATACATTTGAAGTGAAAGGAAAATAATACAAGGTTTAGGAAATTTTTAACAAATTAAACAATGGACCCTTTACTCCAATACTTCTAAAAAAAAAAAAAAACAATCAAATGGAACCAACGTTCCTCACATCAAATCCACTTGAGTGTCATTTCATTTCAGAGAAAATTGTGGAGAAGTTGAACACTGGGTTAAGTTATAAAACACTACTCAAAGCTCTGAGCATCTCAAAGGGCATTAGCCAAAAATAACACAAATGTATACCTGACAGTCTACCTAACCTGCATCTGGGCAAGAAGAGCTCTGGCCAGAGAAAAAGTTAAGAGGCCCATGTAACTCTGGAGGAGCGCACAATAATAACCCAATCTTTCAAACTCCATTGTCGAACATGGTGGTGGTCGTATCATGCCATGGGAATGCTCTCTAACTGGTAAAAATGGATTTTGTCACAGTTGAGCCTCTCACAGAGAAATACTCAAAGAGAACCTTTTAGAGCCTACAGAGTTTCAACTTCGGTCTTCCATGGATAAAAATGTGAAAATCACATATTCGGTTCCTTTCACTTGACAGCACTTCTTAGTATTGGTCTATCTTAAACAAAATTCCGACGAAATACAATGATGTTATGATGTTAAAATGTGAAAAAGTTTAATGCGTCAGCTGCTAGTCCTGTGACCAAGCACCCTTTCCGATTCCCCCCTTCCGATTTCTATCGAGGACACTGAGAAGTGAGCCTCCACTCAGAAGAAAACATCTGCCAATGTACTGTTGGCCTAATGAGCCATTAAGAAACATGCCCTTGCCAACAAAAAATGCAATTAGCACATTCTATTATAAGCCCTTAATTATGGTAATACGGTAATCTTAAACAAATCCACGGCATGCTGATTACTGAAGCTCGGCAGTTCAGTCTGTCTGTCCAAGGATCAGCAGGTACCAGCCGGGTCAGTCACTGGGACAATTTCAGAGAAAATGTTGAATATGCATTTGCAGGAGACAATTAACACTGGGATGTTAATTTGGGTTAAGATATTAGCATTTGGATGAGCTGAATGACAAGTTTAATGAGGATGCTTATGCTCTAGTAAATCATCTTCTGCACAAATCTATTTACCCCTCTGTTAATCACATCCAAATGTTTGAGACTTCTTTAATAAAATGTGATTCGAGTCAAAGGCTCTTGTCCAATTATCCCTCTTTGACCTCCCATCCAACCACTGGGCTTCACACACATGGAAACAGAAAACCAGAGGACTCCAGAACAAAAGAGGCTCCTTATAAAAACAACCTGCAGCAGCCTAGTTAAGCTGTAGTGCCTGGGGGGGGGGTGAGTGTGATAGCTAAGGCACCCGTCTATCTCGCTCCCTTTCACACACATGCACATAAGAACTACATGGCCTGACCCCAACCCTGCAGGTCGTTTCAATAACCCCATTACTGAAGCCAGCTGCTACTGCTGCAGCCTGCACTGCACTAAAACCCACAATTGGATTCAGGAATTTGTGGTTCTCTTTTTTTTTTTTCTTTTCCTTTTCAGGATTGTCTGCCCCCCTTCTATCATCTTCAAAAAGACAAATCTGCTCAGCCAGAGCTACCCCATCCGTATCTCCCCACGGTATGCTTCTATGGTTACAGCCAGTAAAGTGGGTGACTGCTGGACTAAGTGTTATTTTTAAATTGACAGAGAAACATCCTACTTGGACAGAGACAAAGCCTGTTTCTCATTCCAATTCTTCTTCTCCCTCCTATCTTTTTTTTTTTTTTTAAAGCATTTGCACCAACAGCCAGTCTGCCAATTTTTTTTTGTCAGACTTGTGGTTGGTGTGGGGATCTGAGCAAGGTGAGCCAGAGCAATTACAGAAGTTTCTGGTGAAATGTATGGTGATGGGATAGCATCACCCTCCAGCGCCTCACTTTGGTGAGGACAGGAGAAACTCTTCCTTCAAACTCTACACTAATTTTCAGTGGCCATACGAGAAACTTCAGCGTATGTTTGGAATGAGTAGTGTACCATTTAAAAAAAAAAAAAAAAAAAAAAAAAAAAAACACAAGAGGGAGAAAGCCTGAGAGTGGGATTGTGGTTGGATATGAGGAGAGCCTGATGAATTTCCCTTCCCAGCAGGGTACTGTATGAGAAGATTGGCAGTGCGGGCAGGGGCCTTGCGGCTCATTTCTCCGTGCTAACTGCTACCGCTGCACTAGAGCTTAGAATCCCACAGCAGAACCCTATCGATTGCTCCTGTGGCGGCAGCAGGAATTGGATAAAAGGATCCTGCCGGCATCCGGCCGGCGCCTGCCCTAGCAGGGAGAGCTAATGGCTGAATCCAGGCCCTGGTCACAGCGCGCAGGGAGGGGGGCAGGGGCTGGCAGAATCATAGTCATTACCACAGCGGCACATGCCCTCTCTTCACTCACGCGCCTGCGATTCTCTACTCCTCAGGCCTTCCTGACCAGGGTCACTAATCAATGCCCGTACTTTGGAGTCACACCTCCTGATCACAGCTTAACACAGAAGTGGAGGCTACACAACACACGGCTCTGGGCAGGCATGACTGTGGAGCCATTTCACCGCATCTAATGTATAAAGAAGCTTTACACAAGTGTCTTTATGCACTCAGGTATGTAAAACCTTTAAAGAAGATGATAGTCCACATTTCTACAGGGTGTTAGATGAGCTAACAAGATTTTATTTTTACCTTTTTGGTGAGACAGTCATCAGAATCAGATGGCATCCTCGTGGATACATGGAATATGACTTCTACAGTGGAGGTAGCGTAATAGGGAGCTGTTAGACCTGTGCTGCCATTCCTTTGGAGTCCTCCCATAAAACCGCAGTGTGTGGCCAGGTCCACCTGAGGAATACAGCTGAGTGTATCATTTACTGTAGTCTGGAGATGTTCATTTAGGTTCAGCAGAGATGTAGTGAGAAAGGGCTGGTGACGAGAATCAGATGGTTTTCAGTCTGATCAGCACTGATTGGAAACTTAAATATCTGATCTTTCTCCAACCAGCAAACGCGCCATTCTGACTGCTGCCGGTTGAAGCTGACAGCAACTCTCTTCAGGTGACTGGAGTCAAAAGGCATAAAGTTAAGCTGAAATGTATCTATACAGTTTTTTTTTTTTTATCTCAGAAAAATATTTTCTGTGGTGAAATTTTAATGTTAACGTAAGGTCTTTAAGGTTTCTAAGTAACTCAAGAAAGTTTTAAAGGACAATAAAAACGTTACACTTCTCGTGAAAATGGGTCGGTTCAGAAACGTTGTGCAAACTCACGGATGCACACTTCCTCCTACCAACAGGTAGGAACCGTCCAACTACAGATCACGTCTCTGTATAAACGTGTTGAGCAAGACATTAACCAACATGGTAATTTTCATCAAACATTTTTCAGAGCACCTTCAATAGTGTGCTTCTTCATTTCATTACCTGAGATTACGACCCACAATTAAACCATTAATTAAAGCCCCCAGCTAGGAGAACATTTGAAGTCACATACCCAAGGCAGTCGTTTTCTCTTATGAAACAATTTAAGAATAATGCTGTTAATTTGAGCTCACTGCCTTTAATCACCTTGTGCAGTCGGCAGAGAGCTGTACTTGTTTTTATTATATTATTAGTTTGTTTTTTTTTCATTTTCTATGTTTCCTGCATACAGCATTGACCGGCAAATTGGGAAATATCTGACATGAACTGCTCTGTTTAGATTTACCACAATGACAAGAAAATGCTTACATAAATAAAAAGGTACTGCAAAGTTCACCTCTTATGAAGAAAGCACTCAGGAACCCATTTTGGGAATCTGCCTAAAGTTGCTTTGTTTAATTCCCTGCGGTTTCCCTTTGCTGTTCGACATACAACATCCTCTTTTAAAAATTCTGCCAGATCTAATTGCTAATAGCAGATACTAAGCTCCATAATTGTTAAGTCGCCTCTTAATAACCACTCATGTCAGGAAGGCTTCAGAAAAATCCTTTTCACCGTTACATTTTAGGAAAAATCAAAGCTTCAAACAAATTGGAGTATAGACAATTCACTGTAAAAAAAAAAAAGTAAAAAAAAAGCTGTAGGTGTTCCCACCTCCCATCCCAGTCCAGATACAAAGTCTTCATAGGACTGACTGCCTGCGTAGTTCGACAAGATGGAGCACTTGTCTTCCTGGCCTTCTCTGATGTAGAACACAGCAATTTTGTGCGTCTCTCGGCTACAGAACAGCATAAAAAGTAGAGAAAATTAGAGGTCAGAAAATATCCCGTAGTCAAATTGATAAACTAAGTAAAACTCAAAAAGAAAAAAAAGAAAAAATAAAGAACATTTGCCAAATTTCTACAAAATTTCTCCTCTTTTCACTTGATTTTTGAAAGAACTGCAGCAAACTCTGCCCGTCCATTTCCCCTGTTGCCATGGCAGTGCATTGCTCTACGCTAGGTTTTGGGGCACTTTGCATGCTTGTGCACAAACTGTTATTGTCCTAACAATCTGGTACATCGGCGAAAATAAGCTTCAATTCTGTGGATTTTCTTCAATACACTCTTGTCATCGGTAGTGTGGGAAGTTTGTATTGATTGGGAGAAGAGGTACAAGAGAGATGGTAAGAGATTTTCAGAGTTGTGGTTAGTTGGGGCTTGCATGAGGAAGATAATGGTGTTACAAACAGGGGGGCAATATATTGCTGCTTTCACTCAGGCTAAAACAGGTATGGCAGAAAGCTGCAGCGGTAGTTTGAAGATAGAAAAAAAAGGCACTAAATTACAGACAATTGTTTTCACTGGTATCTCAAGCAAAACCTAGCGTAATTTAATCTAATTTCTGCTGTAGACAGCGAATAAAAAACAACTTACCACTGCCTGGAGTCCAAGTTCTTCAGCTCTCTTAGAAGTTTAGAGTTTTTCTTCAGCAAGTGGAAGCTTTTTCTTTTTGAAAATAATTAAAAAAAAAAAGATTCAGGTGAGTTTTTTTTAATACAGAGAAAAATCACAATTCATCTATCTATCAAGTTACCAACAACCAACAGGCACTGACTGTATGCAAATAGCTTTCAGGAGAAAGTTCAGGTGCTGATTTAGTTATCAAACCAAAAAAAAAGAAAAAAAAAAAGAAAAGAAAAAGGCACAGGTGCAAAATACAATCTCCTATTTGCTGTGTGCCTGTTGCACCATCACTATTAAGAGGTGTAAGCTTTTAATTTACGGGGCAGCACTAGAAAGATGTGGCTTTGTAGACGCTGATGAAAACAGCTGGGCACCTTTACCCTGCGGAGAGGAGATTAAGACCCAGCAGACTCCAATATGGCTTTAGTTTTACTCTCTCTTTAACTAACAAGCCAACAGCTGAGTTACTACAGCTGTGCTTCACAAGTGAATCCTTTGGAAACATCTTTACAAAAACATAACTATAACATCATTCAGTGTGTAAAAGAGGGGTGCATAAGTAGGAGAAGAAGCCATTAAAACAACTGAAGCAAACATATTCTCACTGAGAAACCCTGAGGGACGATGTGCAAACATAACTTCAGCACCCGACAGCGCCTCAGCCAGCATAATTTTAAATAAAGTTTAGGACATTAGTTCTAAAAACTCCCAATTATCCAAATCCTAATCAAACTGTCCCTACAGAAAAACAGTTTGTCTGATTAATTGATCTCTGTCTGATTCATTGGCACATCTCTACATATAACTGTAGCCCGTTTCATTTGATAATACCTGCGATCCCATGAGTTCATGCCCAGATCATTAAGAAGCAGTCTGCAGAAATAGAAAGGAGCTTTTGGTTCCTGGTGGGAGGGTTCCCTCTGGCAGGCAGCCCGAAAGCTCACATCGGCATCCCACTTCCTGACTTGCTCCTCCTCCTGCTGAGTCTGACGGAGAATGGCCTCCAGTATAGTGTTCTCTTGTTCCAGGTTCATGCCATGAGGTGACGGGGCTGGCTGATTGAGCTGGAGCCGTGGCTGAGGGAGGCATTCTGGGCTGCTGTGGCTAAGGTCCTCCAAAAGCTTATCCAGCACATCGACCTCGTCCTCTTCGCAGAAGTTAGAGAGGGAGTCTGAGACGGAGCAGTGAGTTTTGTAATGTCCTTTCAGCGGAGAGGTTGGCTGGTTTCTGCCGTGTGTATTGGAGGTTTTTGAAAGAGGCGGGTCAGCTGGATGGAAAGCACCCACATCAGGGTCCTCCTGCGCAGTGCAGTACAGAATCGTTCCATCCCAAGAGTACTTTCCTGAAATGTCTCGGACGATGATGCGAACTTGGGAGGAAGGGTGCGGAGGTTGACCTGCGGCGGGCGCCTCGGCTGGGATCTGAAGGTAGGACACCAGCGTGCTGTCGTTGAAGACGAACAGCTGCAGGTTGGGGCTTTTAAAGACCTCAGAGGACAGCTCGGACGACTCCACATACGGATTGTCGTGGTTTTCGCTCACAAGGCTGTGAAGGAGAGCCGGGCCACCGCTGAGGGGATGGTGGCCAAGATGGTTCACCAGATGAGTCATGACCATCCGCGCCGTCAAAGGGATGAGCTCCATGTTTCGACGGCGCTTCTCTGACAGGAGAAAAAAACAAAAAAACAAAACAAAACAAAAAAGGATTAAAATACTGAGATATTAGCTGAAGGAAAAACACATTAGAGAACTCTAATCGAACACTGGCTGCTTTATAACATATCATATTCAATGCAGAATTGAAAAAGCGCAACATTTGTGTGCAGACATGCCATCATCTCTATTAGCTCCTTTTACACAAAGCCAAATCTCATTTATGATCACTAAAAGGTGGTGTTTTATTTATTTCTCACAATAGCTTGGCCAGCACACCTCTAAGTAGGTAGAATCTAATCATAAGAGACAAGTCTGTAAAGCCCATTGAGTCTTCCTACAATAGATGAGCATTGAGACCAGCCAGGTGCTAATGAGAACGAGCATCTTTACAGGCCGCTGAATAGAACTCTGCTCTGTGGATTGCATTTATGCAAATACGCAGGGTTTTTTGCTCCCCAAGTGAAAGGCATGCAGCGCTTTATTCTGCAGTGATGTGGGGGAAAAAACAAGAAGATGTACTTTTGCATTGTGACAGTGCTATCAATACCATCATCCCTCATCAAAGTGGAGAAAGCTCTTTAGAGAGCAGGCCAAGCTGCATTAGAGATGTGCTGGCCCTTTGATGTGACTTGATCAATATGAGGTGAGGGCATGAATATAACTAGGCCGGCCGGCACTCTTTGGTTTGCCCTTTTGATAGTGTTTTGTTATTTCTACCAAGACTCTGTGCTGCAGTGCACCAAAACGCAGACGTGTGGCGAAATTTTACAGACAAAAGCTTTTTATTTCTAGAATATTTATTTTACATTGTTTCAGTTCACATTGGCACTCTGTATCTGGGCTTTGATGACTTTTAGAAGTTGAGGACACGAGGTAGGGAGAGAACTACGTTGGCTAATGGAATCACAAGGTCATAAAAAGGGAAAAAAAAAAGAGAAAAAAAAAATCAACAATTTTATCTAAACCCCATAATGGGTCTTCTCTTTACGGCTCGGCACTAATGCAAAAATTCCATTCCCTCTGATGGCTGATTTTCTTTTCATACTTTTAATAAGATATTGACATCTAATGGAGAGGCTCCAAATGGATGGACTACTTAGAGTTTGCTTTTACCTGTAACCATTTTTGGTTCTTTTTTTTTTTCCCAAGGGAAATGTTGTAGTAGAGAGGGCAGGCATCGTCCTAATTTGCTACAGACAGGAACGACTAAATGCCGGTTTTCTCTCTCCCATGCTTCTGTTTTTACATACCAACACATGCCTTTGCACTAACTAACATTTACCGTTTGCGAATTAATGTAAACATGACCAGAGTTTTCTCCAATTCTATGGAGGATAAAGTATTGCTGAGCCGTTCCTTCCCCCCTCTTCTTTTCATGTCAAAAACATGGACAACCATGGTCCTATCACCTCTCATTAATTAGAGCCCATTTTAAAGATATGCTTTGCAGACTAAGAGCAAGGAATCATCAATTTTTATCAATTTATGACTTAAATTTAAACTTAGATGTATTAAAAAAAATGCATACTTAGCCTGATGACTTTTGTATTTGAAGGAACAATAACTTTTATGTTGCATTATATTGAACTTAATGTTTCATTCCACAGATTGTGCTCGTCATTGTCAAAGCTTTTTTTGAAATGGAGTCTGGGGAAGACTGAATGGGATCAAATCCTTTCCACAGAGCACCATGCCTGCATAATGAGGCTTGTAGTTTTGCTACAGCACAATATCCACTAGAAACAAGGCAGAAGTACAAATGATGAAGCAAACGATTGCCGCCCTTTCTCAAATACAAAAAGAAACACATCCATTGTCTATACGCTCTTGTCCTGTGCAGAGTCGCAGGGGAGCTGGTGCCTGTCGAACATTGTGTGATAGGCGGGATGCACCCTGGAGAAGTCGCAAGTCCATCACAGAGACACGGAGGACAAACAATCATGTGCACACAGACACACACTTACACCTATAATTTAGAGACCAATTATCCCAACAGTCATGTTTTTGAACTATGGGAAGAAGCCAGAGCATCCAGACAGAACTCCACCATGCACAGGAAGAACATGCAAACTTGAACACAAAACTTTCTTGCTGTAAGGTTGCAGGCTAACTACCCAAGCAGACAGGCTATCCAATTAACAAGCTAATATTAGCTAGTAATACGATGAAAGTTTACCGTGCTGTATTCAGCTAATTTCAACATTTATTTTAATTACTCCATGAACTGAAATACATTAAAAAAAATAAATAAATTGGCCAATATGGACAAAAAACCCCCTAAAAATCAACTTTGTATTAAGTGATCATTATTTCAACACAGTTTCAAATCAACAATCTAGTGTGAAATGGCTTTTGTTTTAAGAAAAACTAGAAGAGAAATAAAGTATTAATATCTAATGAGTTTTATATAAAAGAAATGTCAAATCAACAATTGTGGGACATTATGGATTAAATTAACATTAAGAAAATTACACTTTCTCAACTAGCAACATAGTGATGTACAAAACCCATTTGCAATATGTACAATAAACAACAGATAACATAATTTACACTACTAATTGCAATCACTTCTCCATCTTGTAAAATGTGTAACTAAAAGTGGCCCCAAATACTTCTTGACAGGCCTCATATATCATCTATAGGTACTTAAGCTGATAGCTTACTTTTATCATTATTGTCATCTTTTATTCTTTGATCAAGTTATTTCAGTAGAAGTATGAAAAGTTATTGCTCTTCTGTTTTAAATAAAACCCATTTAATCATTTTGTGCAGTTCTGTTTTGTACTTTTGCGTTAATGCTCTGAAACTGTAGGATGTTTACTCAATGTTACTGTGGGAAACATCACACTGGTCCATATTGTTGCACCCTTACCCTCAGCTACTGTCAACAGGTTGCCAAAGTCTGCTGTGGTCATTTGGGAGGGTGGAGGCTCGAAGCTCTTCACCTGACCCAACATCAGGTCGTATTCATTGGATAAGTCCGACAGACTGAGCAGGTAGTGGCTCTGCTGGGTGTGCAGGTTGGAGCCGGACACACAGCAGTGAAGCACCTAATTGATGGAAGAGAGAGAAGGAAAAAATAAAAAAAGCAGGTTGATCATGTCCAGACGAAGTGTGCTTGTGTTGTTTTTCTGTGACGTGAGAGCACGCTGCACTTTGAAGACTTAAACTCAACACTAATGCGTAAAGATAAGATCTCTTTGTGCCTGGCACGACATTGCGCAGAGATGCTCCTGCAGACCTGTTTGAGACGGACAAGATCCTGGAGTGTGCAAAGGGGGTAATATACGGTCTATTTACATCATAAGGCGAGGCCGAGTTGAGGAGTGGGGGAGGGGGGAGTGAAGAAAAGAGGGTCTTTATTGCCACTAATCCATTTCTCCTCTGATGTGTGAGTGTATCGATCTACATAACAGATGGCAGAGCATCCGTTGGCAACACTAGATAAGGCGCACTGGGGCAGTTGATTACAGCCATTGGACAGGTTTACACTGTTTGATTTAATTAAGACATTATCCCTGCGCTCTGCTCTCACCACAAACATACACACACAAACACCTGTATAGAGCAAAATTTGCTGATAGGTAGATAAAAAATTATCAGACGGTGCAAAACGTATGCTAAATGTATGTAGATGAGGGCGCCTCTTATTCAGACTGGAGCAACTTGAGTAAAGCCATGCAAAAAAAAAAAAAAAAAAAAAAAAAAAAGCTAATCCCATTCAGTACACTTGGCTGAGAGACGCTTGGAGAGGCAGTCTGGCCCTGCCATGTGAAACAGTATTGTGTAGGGCAATGTAGACAGTATGTGGATGCTTCTACCAAGCTGAGTGCATGGGGGAGGGATTGGCGGCTTGATGCTGAAAAGACCTGAACCAAACAGCTGCTACACCAAAGCCCCAAAGAGCTTCCTCAGTGGAGAGGTAAAAAAAAAAAAAAAGAGGGAGGGGGGCACGGCTGTGCCTGACAAGTAAGTGAGTGCACCTCACATAGCAACAGTTCCTGGAAGGTAACACAGAATAAACAAGCATAGCTCAGTTAGAGGGGCGCATATTGCGCAGAGATGCGAGTACACTGTGTACATACAGACACATCAAATAACAAGGGGACAGATGTATGTAAACAAAAATGCAGATATGATATTCTTGCCGTCTTCCTCCTTATGCACACACATACGCACACACACGCAGACACACACACAGAGGGTGGTGCAGCTGGCTGCTGAGGCAGGGAGAGAGAGAGCAGATGGAGAAGCTTGAGCACAACTCCAATGAACCACCGAGGTCTGGAGCAATGTTGCATTTTAAAGCTGTGAGCATCCACCAAAATCAACTTCTTTTGCCCCTTTTTCTTCCCCCCCAGCAGTGTCTTTTTAAGCTGCGTTTTGAAAAATATATAAACTGGTAATTACAGGAGGCATAACACTCCCTGTTACTGACACAAGCAAATAAGGGAAGAAAAGAAGTTGTTTCCTATTAGCGAGGTAATTCTCTGCTTGGTAAACAGAATAATTAGAAGCCAACGAGCCCATAGAAATGTAAAGAGATTTTGGTCCTGATATTGCACTAATATTGTCACACCTCAGATGGAAACCCAGAGGGACCGCGACTTTTGTGTGCCGATGGACGACCAATCATGCCTAATTGTATTTGCTTTCATAGCAGCTGCAGTCTCTCTCATATTAAGACATATTCCATTCAAATCTCCAGGACAAGCGTTTAGAGCCTGAGCTTATCAATTGGACAAAAGGTCCTGTTTGAATAATTGGACCATTTCTTATCAGGGGTGACATCCTTACAAAGATCTGCCGTTGACCGCATCTGCCCAGACAGGAGGGAATGAATAATACCTCATTCATTTGTGCCTAAAGCCTGGCCCTCATCCTCAGGGTCAGACCATAAATTAAAAAAAAAGTTAGAGGAATAAAAACGGATATGTAGATTAAATGTTGAATATTTTGCATGTTTTAAGCAATCAAATAAAGGTTAGAGTGGACTTGTAAAGGTTTTCTGCATATGACAAATACCAATCATTGGTGACAGCTACGATGGATGCTTCTATATGGTTATTCCACCATAATGTTAAATGAGGCATGGTTATGAGGTCATGGTGGAGGTGAGTCTAATTAAAGCTACAATCCCATGTGGCATTGTGCTGGTGGAGGGAGTATAGTTAAGACTGCTGTCTCCGTGAATGAAGGTTATGAATCTTCCAGAACACGCTAAAAAAATTATATGTATATATGTTTGTTTGTTTTGTTTATTTTTAAGTGGAAACTTTCGGATTTAAACGCTCACCCTGTAGATGTAGTCCAGGAGCGGGGCCTTGCTGGGTGAGTGGGGCTCCAAAGACGACTTGGTGATGGGTTCTAGCAGCAGACTCAGGGGAACAGCCATACACCAGTCCAGCAAGCAAAGTAGCAGTGAAACCATCATCTTAAAGTGACAGATGCATAATATTTTAGGTATATCTACAAGTGAATCTCAGTATATTAGAACATCAGGTTTTATTTTATTTTTATTTTTTCGGAATTCTTTTCAAAACAAAATGACAAAGTAATAAATGTAGTGTGTTTGTTATATTGAAAGCATAAATTCAGCTCTTTTGAAAACAAGAACGTTAGACAAACAAAGAAAAACAAATCAATCCAGAGGTGTCGGTTTTATGGTACAGGTTAAACTCTCTACATATATTTTTTTCTAGATTTTTCCATCCTAATCATGCAGAGCATTTTAGTACCAAGTATTGCCTGTGAATCCACTTGAATAGCAAGATCTTATTGCATGTAGTATCCACAAATGGCGAAAACAACAAATTGCTAAAATTGGTCTCTGATTTGGAGGGGCTCTCAAGTAATTTCCAACACTGTTTTTGATTCTACACCCACTTAGATGACCTTCATTTAATTTCAAAATATGCAACACTTGGAACTAATATTTAGACTAAAAGCAGATTATTTACACCACAATTTGTACTTTGGAACCTTTGATAGTAAAAAATCCCAAAACACAGAACTACATTTCAGAGTCTTTGAGAACCATGGGTCAACCTGAAGTTAAAGCTGTCTAAAAGCCAAACTGATAGTATAATGTGTCCTTCTTTGATTACTAAATAAATGCATTCAGACAGTGAAGCAAAATCAAAATAATGATGGGGGGAAAAAAATGTCAAGTTAGGACAGTGGTTGATTTCTAGACCTTTCCAGGGATAGATAAGATTGACCAATCACTGAACTCCAAAAATTAAGAAAACCTGGGATGATTCGTCATCTGGCTGACTTATCTGTGCACCACTATTTTCGTGACTTGTGAAGACTCAGTAGGAGTCAGGTGTCTCGCTGAAAAACAAGTCTATGTAATGTTGCTTCACAATCCTCACAAAGCATTGTGCATCCCTGTTGCTTGTGAACCTTTTTTGTAAATGGCATGTGCTTGTATAGCGCTTTACCAAGTCCAGAGGATTTTTTGTATCACATTTTTCCTACCACTAAACTTCCCTTTACTATATTTGGAAACAGCATTCTAAGCAGACAGTTTTCCACGAGTGTCTAAGTTATAATGCAGCCTGTCTTTGCTGAGAATTCATTCTTTTCCATGTTTCTTCATAATAATTCAAATTTTTACATCAGTGGCATTTTTTTAAGTTGATTAGCAAAACAAATATTAAGATGTAACTATACAAGCATCAATAGTAACTGCATTACCACAAAGAAAAAAATGTGACAGGAAAGCCTTAGAGAGAGATGAAGGTACAGGAAAAAAAGGATAACAAATCACTTCAGTGGAAACATTCCTCTGCAAATGCACCATTCCGACATGATAGATCAAGGGCCTTTAGATCTATAGATGTACCTTTTTGTCTGCTTCCACTGTCGAGTGCTCTGCGCTTGGCAACAAAAAGGCTATTGTAGCCACAAAGATCTGTGTTGGGACAAAACAAGGTGAAAAATAATTGGATGACACATCTATTGTTATGCTCTCCTATTCATACGCAGAGCCGTACTTGTGCAGGAAAATAACTGTGAAATTGTTGAATTTGGAGTGTTTACATGCAAAAGTAAAAAAATGACTGATCCACCACTTCCTTTTAAAACAATAGAAATTTCCATCCATTACAGTATATGTGTATGTGTGATACCTCAATTATCTTCTTGGGAAGAGTTGGATCCAGTCTCTGGAGATGTTCCCAGTGAGAAATCAGCAGCTGAAACATGTCACAGGCGACTTGGGCCACTACTTTGTTCCCAAACTAAAGAAAGATGAGATGATATTAGGAACTTAAAAAGACAAATTGTCTTCCAACTGTAACAGAGAGTTCAGATAATGAGTAGTTAATTCAGCAAGCAGGAAAAAGTGAAGATGTTTATGCCCATCTCAGTAACAAGGTAAAAGGTAAAAATGTTGCATTGGTGACACCTTTTGAGAATCAGAATCAGCTTTACTCGTCATGCAATATTGCTTATTTTGCTTCAAAACTGGACGGCTGACTACTCAGGCTGAAGGATCTTCATTGTGTTCATCAAGAAGAAAGTGACTCTGTGGTAGCTGAAATTTGCAAATAGTGCTCAGTAGCATGACCTGAAAGTACACGTATAACAGTTTGTGTCCAGGATGTGTGGGGTCTGCAGAGGTATTAGCTGGCCTTTTCCTGATTCTACACCTGTGCAACTGCTGGATGAAGAAAAGGTAATCTCTGATGATCCCAAAAAAACAACACATTCTACTACATAACAAGTGTCATTTGATATGTATTGTTAGTATGGATGGGCTGAAAGTACATATTCATATGGTTAGCAAATATTTATTGCCATACAAGCAGATATTTGTGATGACACCAGTAAATATGCAACATGTTGTGCAGACCAAATCAAAAATTTGTTGACAGTGACAAAAACAGTTTAAACAATGTACAAAATATTAACCAAATAGTAGTAGGACTGTATGTTTTTGCTTGGATTCAGTTGTATAGTTTTGACCCTATTTGGATTGGATAAAATTCACGGTACGTTCAAAACTTTTGCATTAAGTTGGTTTAAATCCTATGTTTTGTCATTTTATCATAGAAATAGTTATTCAACTAAATCACTAAAAACTAAACATTAATTTGCGATACAGGTCCAAATGAATGGACAATTTTATAAATCAATTCACCTCAATGTTTCAGCCTAACTGTGATTACTGCATGTAGGAAATGTGCTGTTGGAACAACAGTAAAGTGAAAGAAGTGAGCTGGTTGCTTTAAGTAAAGCAAGGCGCTTTCTCAGTGTCAGATCACGAACAGATTGATAATTTACAAGGAAGGAAAGCGCCGGGAGGAAACTGAGTGTGGTGCATCCAAAGCACCATCAGACAGACTAAATGTGACCACACTTTATCAGAAGATCAATACAGAAATCCTTAGACTGAGAGATAAACACAACCTCATCACAGACAAAAAGACTACCTGGGAGTTTAATCATCAAAAGTCGTGACAAGAGAACATTTTACTCATCTATGTCTCAGAGGATGAATAGTGAGGTTTCTAAACCACTTTAAGGCTAGGGAACATGGACAGATACTAACAATTGTTCATTTTAAAAGTCAGTAGATAAGTTATTAATGTTTTCTTTTTCCTGTGTGTGTGCTTCCGATCAGCTCAACAATCTGAACAAAAACCGCAGTGAGCTACTTTGCCATGTAAAGGAAGACTGGAGAGTGCTGAAATTTTCCCCTTTTTATCTGTGACGCGCGTTTCTATGCAAAACGATTATTGACAGACCAGTATACTTTAAAGCTTTTAAGTCTTTCAAACTTCCCAAAAAGTTAGCCCTCTGTGATGATCGCTGTGAAGTTCATTTTCTGCTACTTGCTACAGCAGGTCTCACTCAAAAACCTGAATCTTACAGAAGCAGGAAGCCAAGGCTTATTGAAGATGGTGAATTAAAGTTTTGGCGAAAGTCGCACTTTCTGGGGCAAAATTCTCCGTAATTCTCCTTAAATTTAGTTTTTTCACTTACTGCGCAGATTATCAGCATAATTTCATTTCACTTCACCACCCTGCCTCATTTTCTCCAGACTCATCGGAGGAAAGAATTGAGCTGTTGACAATTTTCCTTCAAATGTGGATTTCTTCAGTGATTTGAAATTCTTTGTGGAGAAATAGAATTTCCCATTTCTTCCAGCTGAATGCCTCTCAACATGTAACAAGGGCAGACAATGTGGGGAGTACAGAAATGGCCAAACACAAAAAGGGGCCCTGAGAGTTCAGCACCTGCTTTTAGAAAAGAGACTCTCAGTGCCACTCTTCCCCCTAGATCCCCCACCCAGCCTATACCCTCTATTTTGGGGCTGGTTGAGTCTGTGTGTCAAGTTGTACAGGGGAGTGATTACTGCTCCATTAGAGAAGGGGTGGGGTGGGGGAGGCAGGGGGTGCTTGAGCAGGAAGCTGGGAGATGTAGCTGCTTAAATTGGCCCACATCTACCGAGAGCGAGCAGCCTGGAAATTACGCCACCGCCCAAAATCCTTTTCCATGAGGGGGAAAAAGGGGCAGCCTCCTCTGGTTCTCTGCATCTCTTCACTCAGCGAGAAAAGAGGGTTCTTCTAAAATATACCTATGAGTCACATCACATCATGGACATGTTTTATTCCAACACTTTTTTCCTCGGTCTTTCACTATGTTCAAATTGTTCCACAGTCCTTTAACGCAATCAACTCTCATTTTTGCTAAAGCCCGAGCCCCGATAGGGATTGTAAAATAACAACAGCTATTATGTTCCTATTTATTTAAGACACAATAATTATCTTGATTTTGTTATTTTTCCCCCCGTAGAAATATGATGCATTAAATTGCAAATGATGAAAGTAATTTAAAAAAGTGAAGCTTTCTGCTTCACAATTTGTGAACATAACTTATTTCTAAAGCTACAAACCTTTAGTGTTACTCCCAGAACATTGATGGCATCTTTAACCTGGTGGTGAATGTTGTTTTGCGTGAGCTCTTCACACACCCACAGGCCCAGGCTGCATACAGCAATGCACCTAAATGGCATAATCAGAACACGACACATGCAAATTAAGAAGAAGCAATGTTATTATTATTATTATTTTTTTTTTTGTTTTACAAATCTATAAAAGTATTTCTGCAGTTAGAAAATATTTCTCTTTCCAGTATAAACACAGAAACAAAATGAAAAAATGATTTTGATTGTCATTAGTTGCAGTACTATTAGTAGAAATAAATGCTTCAAGTCACTCTGTGAGTAATGAATCTATCTTAATCTATATTTTATGATGTTATGTTTTACTCTTTAAACTGAATGAGAAAAATATATACATGTTTCTATGACATTCTGAATTATTGAGATGAACCAAGAAAGATATGTAGAAAATAATGACTATTTATTAAACTAACAAACAAAAACTACCAGTAGTTCTTTAGAGTAAAATATTGAGACCAGCACAGATGATCATTACCTTGCTCCTTCAAAATATTCTTTTGTGGCTGCATCCAGAAGAATTTTAACCAGATAATTCTGAGCAGAAAACAAAAAAGAATAATTTCACAATTAATTCTCAAATAATCATTTCAAAGGCACTTTACTTGATTAATCTACAGCATTAAACCACAAATCAGCCTTTTAAGAGATAACCTGCATGAATTGCAAACTTTATGCTTCTGTGCAAAATGTGAAATTTTTGTGGAATAGTGAACATTGATCTGTAGCGTTCTTCAGCTTTGTGCGCGTTTGTTTCATTTGCATTGTGGACACTGAGTGGAATGGGTCTCATCTCTGCTCTGACAGCAGTCGGTTCGCTGAAGGATGACTGTGAGAGATTCACTGCAGTACTTAGGATACGGGAAGGGTTCAGGGCAGCACTCGCTCCTCACTCAGTCAGGACAGTTACTGCGATTGGGGTTTTCTATGTCGCCAAAGTCTTTAATACCAGAAAAATGTAACTAGTAGCTTTTTTGAAAAGAAGTCGCTGGATGTGTCTGAAAAGTCACCAACTATAGAGACAAAGGCCCTAAGTTGGCAACAGTGTTTTCCCTCCTCCTGAGTAAACCCCCCTCTGCCCATTCCCCACACTCGCCCCTCAGTGTCCCTTGGCGCTGCCCACAGGTTGCATTTTTCAAAAAATGTCTGGGGACAAGGCTATGCTTTCACAGTGGGTTGTTACACTGCAAAACTTGTAGCCCTATTGACTTAAAATCAGCAGCTTAGAACTTTACAAAGGTTGGGAATTGGTCCCAAAGTCTAAGAATGAGGCATCTGTACAACATTTGCAAGCTAACATGGTGATATTAGGAAAGGCATTAGCAGGAATCCCTATACAAATGCAGTCATTTGTGAAGATAAACTGCATACCTTTATAAACTCTACAAAAAAGGAGGAATGTTTAACATTTTCCAAGAGAGACCTTTTAGTGATGAATAGATGCAGCATCAAAGCTGCTGTCTTGTTGATGATGACAGAACCAGTTGACAAACAGCTCTACCACTAACATTAGTTTGCAACTGGATCCCTCTATTTGTTACCATCATCCTGCTGAAAAACATAATTTGTTAGTTGGATATAAACTTCCTTAAAAATGAAGAGCATCTGCTGTAAACATTTTTGTGGGGGCTGCCAATTACTACTTTGTCCTCTATTTATCCAAGTCCAGAATTTTTAAGGACAAACTGCATCTCTTGCTAAGACATGAATCACCTTGTTACAAAATACTTTACAGCTGTCAATTTTGGTATGCTTAGTAAGTTCAACTTCAGAAAATTCATAAAAACCAAACAAAAAAACACATATATTCTTCCCCCAAACTGTAATGAAAGGGTAAGTCGACGTCAAGTACCCCCACCCCCCAAAAAACAGAAGCAAATGTTAAACCCCTTTAAAATGTGATAAAGTCTATTTTGAAGCACAGTAAAAAGAAATAATGTGAGCTAACAGTTTGCATGTATTGCACATATAAATGCAGTATGTTTTTTTTTAATGTCCAACTTCATAAAATTGCATTTTCAAGAATCTGTCTAGCTTCATGATTGTTAAAATCCAAGATATGGCTAGATCAATTACTGAAACCAACACTGATGGGCTTTTGTTTTGAAATGTTGTCACTGTTTTCACCAAACTCACCTTGATATCCTCATTGCCTACACTGATGTCATTAGAGCCAGGCACAGAGTGCAGAACAGGAATCTGGAGGTACAGGTTGGGGAAACACACAAGGGAGCCCAAAATTGTCTGAGCCTCTATCCTTGGAGCCTGGCAGAAATGAACACACACCCAAAAAACAACCGTCAAGTGAAAACTTACAACATGAATGCAACACATTTATAGGACACCAACAGGAACATTACTATTAACTTTAAATTTTCTATCTTTACAATTACAAAATAGCACCACCTCTCTTCATGAGCGTTCAGATCTTGAAATGAATATGATTTCCTACCAAGTCTTGCCTCCAAATAGACCTTTATATGACTGTAATATTGCAAACACACTGATATATAAATATAGTTGTGCTTCAATATGTTGTTCAGCACTCGTTCTTAACCAGTTTGATTTGTGTTATTTTCAAAATTAAATTCCTAGTTTAGCATTTACTTGCTTTTATTTCTTTTTTAGTCTTTATATTAGTTAGTTTTTGTGTTTTGTTAGCTTATTATTTCCATAGTATAAATAGATGTTGGCTAAATAATAGCATTCGTCATACCACTGACTCCTTATAATCAGCAGTAAAAGTTATAAATAAACATGGTTATCTTAAATTATTACTAATCTTGAGAAATATAAAGAAATCTCCTTGGATTACCTTTTAGTGCAACAGATTGCTCATTGAAAAGTTATAAATAAATTTGTATTTACATGGGGTTTGACAGCTTAGACTGATTTAGGAACGCCAATATAGTTTCAAGCATCTCAATATTGCTGCAGTACAGCATTGTTTTTGCAACCTTTTCTGATAATTGTTTCGAATATTGTCAGAAATCATATAGAGTCTGTGTACACAACATCACATGACTTTCCTAGCTCTATTTGAAGTAATAAAAATGGTGTACATTATGACATGGACCATTAAACACGATAGAGGGTTAGTTTACCATGGAGAATATAACAGCTATGTGTGCTTAGTGATTTATTTTATTAACAATGTATCATTAATCAGAAGCATTTGTTCAGTTTCTAATAAAGTACTGTTTCTGTCACAAATACAGTCATGAGCTAAGATTTTTTTTTTTGATTTAGTTTCCAAAGACAGTAGAACAACCTTGTTCCATTTTTTTGTAAATCACAGGAAAGTAATTTGTGGTTATAAATTCTGCCATTGTTGCTCACTCCAACGTTCAGGCACAATAAGGCAAGAATGCTGGAAGGTTTTTCCCAAAATTACATTCTTGAGTTTTGTCCAAGTCATACAAATGACAGACATTTCAAGCATTTCTTATATCTTCTCCTAATGCTTTTTTTATGCTATCGGTAGATTTAAAAAAAAGGAAAAAAAAAGACAAAAACAGTGAAAAACAAAGTGAATCAACCAATTTACACACTTTCAAAATGTGTTCAATTAATAAAAAGCAATGATCCATTAACTTCAGATCTTTATTTTAAAAGAATGATTTGAATGTTTTCTGTCCAGCATTCGACATTAACCTTCATCACATTTAATTCAGGCACTTCACAAGACGGTTCCAATTCACATTCAGAAATATAGAACCAAATTAAATCAACACAATCAAAACCATACAAAAAATAACATTAACTACTTATTCCAATTTGAATTAGTCATAAAACAATGTGGCCAAATTTGGTTTATGGTATTAATTAGTGAAAAACAAAAACATGAAAGGAGCCAAAGAATGTTTTACTCAAGCATGTTGTGGTTTATGTTTATGGATATAGTCAAATAGATCTATAAATAACTTGCAGAACAAGAACTAAACTAGTACAGAAAAAAATTAAATAATTCAAAAAATTACATCACAGATAAAAAAAAGAACAATCTACAGTAGGATTACCATAACTTCCAGGCAATTGAATGCATCTTAATAGAAGCTGCATTCACAAATTTTGAAAAGAAAAAAAAATTACATATGTAGGGTGCACTTTGTTATAAGTTGCAGGTGTCCTTGTGCATAAAAGAAAAACTTTAAAAATGTTTTGTCTTTTTATTCTATTTTTTCCCCATTTCTCAGTAGCTTTTATTTTTCTCAAAATTGTTAGACACAAGAAAAAAGGTCTTTGTGGCAAAGCATTCTGGATGTATATTTGTATGAGTCTGTGGGGGTGGGTGCACATTAGAGGTGTGCCGATCGATCGGTCACCGATCATAATCTGGCCGATTTCCGTGAAAAAGTGCATGATCGGTGATCGGC
>NW_015113087.1:149020-161796 GCF_001443285.1 Poecilia latipinna | reverse complement strand
CACATCTCTAGTGCACATACATCATTTAACTTATTATGAAAAAAAAATATTGATTGAAAATGATTTAATCGAATGGAATCCGGTTTTCAAATATATTTCTCATAATAATTTTTTTTTCATAATCTAGATTTTTACCAGTTGTACTATTGACAATCTACATAAGTTCCTGCTATTATGCTTTTTTATTTCAAAAATAGGATCTCAAGACCCCACTCTTGACATTTCACTCACCCCAACTTTGGACACCAGAGATAGACAATTATTGATAAGACAATCAGATGCAATTTATATACTTAGAAGTATGTGTGGAAAAACTTTGATTGAATCCATATTTCGGTGCACCATTAAATCTGAATGTAAAACGTATTTGTACCTCTTTGGAGTCAGAAGAAAGGACACGAGCAGCAGCGGTGATAAAATCTCCAAGCAGCATCGTGAAACCTGGTAGACCAAGGAAGAAGAAACGGGGCGAGCAGGAGCGGACGATGGTATTCAAAACGTCCTATAGAAGTGAATGGACACAAATAAATTAATAATATAACTAAAAATTTATAGTGACAGATTTTTGACTGTGACCTTGGAACAAACTAACATTTTTACCAATCTAGATTTGCGTTTTCTGCAGGCCATGAGTTTTGAAGAAAACGGACGCGATCTTTCCTTAACGGATGAAAAGACGCAACATGGTGAAAGCTTTTCACTACAAATGGAAGGCTGGTCATTTAGACCAACACGATTAAAGTTAAAGATTCAAGAGTAAATGACAATATGGAAGATGGGGGAAAGAAAGACAGACGAGAGGCAGCAGATGGATTGTTCACACTGGATAAGAGGGAGGACAAAAGACTTCAACTTTCATGAGTCGCATGTAGGTACACACACCAGCAAACCTGTAATTAAAGCCAGAGACAAGGTATTGTTTTGAGGCGGTACAGCGGCTCAGCGGCAGATGGGTACTCTTTCAACACCAACATATGCTGTGCAGCAGAGGGTTACGCACAAACCTCTTAAATGTGTACAGTATAACACCAAACGCACATACAAAGGACATTAAGACGTTAAAGGGTTGATACCAAACTGAAAATACTCATATATACAAAACATATACACAAAATGGTATAAGAATGTTGCTTCCCAACAAGAGCAAAATTACTCCCCCTTATCTGCAGCGTGTATGTGAATATGTGTGTACAAAGCCAAGGTCCAGCTCGGAAACACCTGCCTTCATGGCTATAAACCTGAGCAAATCCGACAGTTCAAACATCAGCCTGTTTGTACCTGATCCGAGGGCCACCTTAACAAAACGCATGCATACAATTGCAGCATCGGGGACGCACAAACACACTGTGCCACCTATGTATGTGTGACATAAGTAACCCCAAACCCTCAGTAAACAGCTATGCAGGTGAACAAAAGGAAAATAGAATAAACACAGACATAAAAAGCAGGAAGTCAAACCAACATCAGTGCTGCATGCGGAAAATTGGTGGGAAGAGCTTTAGAGCTGAGGGGCCAATTTTACCCTCATTTTGTTGGTAATTGACCTCTGAAGCATAATGTGCAGTGCAGTCAGAGGTAATTAGCAGGCAACAAACTGTTTCTTGATTGCCTGAAATAAGCATTTTAGAGGAAGCTACAAATGCAGACGGCAAAGTGCTTTCGATTGTGTGTGTGAGCAGAGGGGACCTGATTTTAGGTGTGAGTAAAGAAATCAGCATTGAGGAAAGTGGAGCTGTGTTGGCAGTAGGAATGGCCGACTGCATCAACAAAAGGTGCATTAACGTCAATACTGAACAGAGCTACCACAGGACTTTTTTTTTTTCTATAAATGTGGCCTCATCCTCAGGAAAGAATGCACTCCGGCTGGCCCAGGGGTGACAGGGTTCATTCTGGCATTTTATCATACTATAAAGTATCAAACAACCTTTACAATTATAAGAGGAAATATTTGATTTCAAATGTTTTATAAAGAAATGACAACAGAGTTTACAGGTCAGAGATTAACAGTAGATTTTGGGAGAAAGTTTGAATTAATCTTAGCTAAAAAAAAAAATTAAATAAAGTAAAGCAATTTAAAGGTTTCTGCAAATTTCAGTTATGAAAAATAAGCAAGTTACTTTTAAAAGTTATTTGCTCAATGACATGTCTCACTTATTCAGCAACAAATAAATCAAAAATAAACACCAAAAATATATATAAAAACTTGTCATGGTGTGCATCAGCCCTGGTGTGTCAATTAATTGTGTTAAAGTTGTCAAACTTTAACACAATTAAGTAAGTAAAAAGGCAAACCACCACACTTATTCATATCACAACCAAATAAGAGAATTAGAAATGATTCTATCATTGTGAACTTCAAAGTATTAAACACAACAGGTGTCACCTCCAGAACATTTCAGTCTTAATCTCTGTGGAAGGATCCCGACTATTACTAATCCTATTTGCATGAAATGATTTGTAAAGCTTAAAATGATTCAGTCCAGGAGGTTAAAAATAGTTAGTCCAATTTCACTATCCAAATGTGTTGACATCATATAAAACATCTTGCAATTTAAGATTTTAAACAGTCTTTCAAAAAAATTAAAATAAATCCTGGCAATCTGATTAGGATGATCCATTTCCATAACTGACATTATATGTTTAATGCAGTTGTTTATTTCTAATAAATGACCAAGAGATCTTCTTAGAGGTGAACATTTTACGTAAGGAATTAATGTTTGTTTCCAATCTTCAGCTTTTGACAGGAAGTGCTAACCCAAAACCAGCATTTCTTAATATTTGTTGGAGAAGTGGGCTGTACAAGGTGAGAAAGAGTAATAGACACATACACACAAAGTCATTTTCCTAAGGTTCACAATAAAGCACACAGCTTCTGACATATGAAGATGCTTCTGTAAGACTTGTCTGCACATGATTCAGTCGAAATGCTCATTAACAGTTAAATTATTAATGAAATCAAAAACTTAGAGTAAAAACACTAAGCAACAACTGACGTCGAGTGCGACTTATATACGTTTTCTTCCTCTTCGTGACGCAGTTATTGATTGCTGCGTTAAATGTTAATTCATGCTGACAGACATGAACCAAGGATTAAACATTACCATCAGCAGCTGCGGGGGAAAGCGCTTTATACAACAAGCTCCAAATCTTTGAGATTAGAAAGCCTATTTGCCATCATCCTAATCTTTAGCTCCGTCCAAAGATTCAAGTCTGGAATCTGGCTGCGCTGCTCTTTAACATCCATATTACATTTAGTCAGATGAGACGTGTTGGTCACATCAGGAGAGCAGTTTCTAATCTATATAAATAAGTTTGTACTTAAACGTTATGCATGTTTTAGGACACGTGTTTTGGAGTAGCATGCTAAGGCTGTAATGCATAAACCCTGCTTGTGGCAAAATATCTTATTGTCAGGCAAAAAATGAAATAGGAGAGAGTGTGGCATGCTGCATGCCATTATCGAAGTAAAGTGTGATACTGATGAAATGTATTGTTATTTTTCAGCTTTTTGAAGTTAAACAGGTTTTCAACCACTTACGTGGAACTGATTCCATTAATTTTAACTAGGCACTGGACCTCAATGGCCTGGATCAGTATTGAGGAAAAAGACTCCTGATCCGGGACACTCCTGTTGTTTCAATCACTAAATGTCACAAAAATACGTTGATAACCATTTAACTCTAGATTGCCCAGCTTTTAGAAAGACTGTTATTGATCGATTACTGCTATTGTGCTGCCATCTTGCCATTGAGACCAGTGACCGGTAAGTGACAGAGAACCAGGACAATAGCCCTGACCTTGGCACTCTGTCAGTTGGAGGAAGAATCCTACTAACAGAAGAGTGGCTGATTTAAGCAAAAATTAACCACAAAAAAGACTATTTAGGTGAACTATCGACTTTAGGCAGAAATAAGGACATGGAAATATCTGGGATCTCTTGCTCAGTTTGCTTCAACAGATGACAACTTTTGTTATTTAGGTTATGTGTAAAATAATGTGTTATAAAATTAACTTGTTTGATTTGATAGGTTTTTTTTTTAAAAAAACAAACATTTCGTATTTTTTTTTTGGGGGGGGTTGCAGAGGGGGCTGGGGGTAGAGGCAAAAAAGGAAGGAGGTGGGGGAGAACAAGAGCCACTTTCTTATGTTAAGCAGGCATGCGGCTGTCCTCTATTGTGTGGCGTGAGGACTCTTTTCTCTGGCCAATTTGAGCATGCTTCAGTGGCCAGCCTGGCTCTGGCCCCCTAACGCATTATACAGAGCCACAACAAAAGCTGGAGAATGCTGCCTGGTCTCGCAGTGCGCCGAGCCCCCCTCATTGCTCTACTCTACGCTGCGTTCCCCAGGCTCCCCTCCCGCTCCTTCACACACACAGGCAGGCAGGGCCGCTCTAACTCTGGGCCCCCGGCCGACGTGTCAGTCTAACGGAGCGCGACAGACGTCAATCCTTAATTAATCACGTATACACGGCAGGGGCTCAAAACATTATTTAACGACATGGAAAACATTCTAATAAGCTTGTCGCACTGCCAAGGCGCAATAGAAACCCAGCCAAGAGGGCATATATGCATATATATTCACACACACATTTGTATCCAAAACACCCCTTGCTCACCCAGACTTTTTTTTTTTTTTTTATCCCTGTCCCTTTGTTTTGGGGAACTCTATTCATCTCCACTCATCTTTGTCTAGGACCAAAGGAGCTACGCCAGATTTGAATACAAGAAAGGGTGGGGCGAGAAAAGGAGGAAGATGCCAAAACACAGCAGTGCTTCTCAACACCACCGGTTGGCAGGCAGACTGAGCCTCTATTTTAAAACTGTAGTGTATTTACAGTTTATGGTTTTACCTATGTTGAGTCTAACCTACCTTTAATTTGAACATGCTTATTTCAAAGTTGACATACAAGGTTCACAGGAAATATCTCAGAAAGCACTAGCTGAGTAAAAATGAAAATTGCAAACACATTAAAAAGTGAACTGAAATCAGCTAATTCTGAAAAAGTTCTTGAGCGCATCTTAGTTTGATGCGCCATCTATGGGTGATGAAAGAATATTTTTTTTTTTTAAAAGAAGCCTGACGATCTCACAGTAAAGAGCCATCTGCTGGTTGTACCTGGTCATCGCTGGTGAAGCCCTTGTGCATGACGTGGTACAGGTGCACCAGGAAGTCGCTGTTGGGGAGGACGTCTTGGTGCCTGGTCATCATCTCACAGATCAGCTTGTATGCCTGCAGTTTGCCAGCCTTGTACTCTGCTTGGAGCATGGTTGCCTGTGGAAAACAGAGAAGCACAGAGGTAAAGCATTTTATGACGAGCTCCTGTTTTTGTCATCTTAAATCTGCATTAGGTTTTTCAAACTGCTTAAATAATCTAAGGAGAATGTGTAAACTATAATTGTTATAACCTGCTGTTTTTGGAAATTAAGTGGATAAGATTTAAAAATAAACAATTTGGTCTGATCAAGGACATGTTGCTGCTGCCACATTAAAGATATGCAAGAATAATAATCAAACTTTAAATTATAGTAAATTAGTTTCAATTGTTCTGTAATACTATTCATAATGTAATTTTAGAGAAAAAAATATGAAGTGGGATGATTAAATGATGCTGCTGCAAAATAATGTGGAACAGTTACATATTAGAGGTTAGTCATTATCAAACACTGTCTTCTTCTCTGTTAAAAATATAATTATCTGCAACACTGGAGCTTAGTGCAAAGCCTAAGAACTAATTTTAATTTATGTTATAAGGACTTCATGTCATAAATCAACATAATGTTTTCACTGTACATATGGTTTTAAAATGCATTCAAATTTCTCTCGCATCTTTAGCCCGCTTTACTTCTTATGTGATCTTCGTCACAAATAAAAAAGCAGTAACATTTTGAAACAACCCAGAAAAAGAAGTCTGGATTTCATGCATTACAAGACAAGATGGTGCTGGTATCATTACTTATTTGACGCATACAAATGTCCTGCATGCTGTTTGTTGTGTCCATGTCTTGTTCCTACCCTGAAGAGCCATGATGCTAGCATTCGAAGAGGAGGGATGAACACAGGCTGGGGAGGAGAGGACTGGTTATCCACGCTGATCCCCAGATTGTCCCGGACCTGTGATCACACATTTAAATGAAAGCACCACATCTTATTCATTAATGCATCTTTGCATGACTGTTAAAAGAAAATTACGTTTTCACAACAATATTTGGGAAATCTTTCTGACATTAATGTCCTTTCCTGTATGTAGGCAGCATGGTCTGTTTTTTTTTTTTTACCTTGGCCAGCTTGTGCCAGAGATCATAGAGATAGGAGAAAACCTTGGCATGGATCTTAGGGCATCGGATGTTATTGACATCTCCCAAAATACCCAAAATCCTCCTCCACAGGACAAAAGCAGAATCAGGATGCCAACCAGTCAGCGTCCCCCCAGCGATGATGCTGACATCATCGGCAAGACACTCACTGCTGTCTGCAAGATCAGAGACAGTTTTGGTTTGAATGCAGTACAGATTACAAAACGAGGCAGAATTTATTTTTAAGGAAATTGGATTTAGTCAACATGTGCTGAATAATTTTCTGAGATAATTCTAAATACTTGAAAAAAGGAAATGAATAAGAACAAAATTCAATACTTATTGAATACTTATTCAATACGTATTCTACTTATTCAATACTCAACAGGTTCAGCTGTTGACTGAACCTTACAAAATATCTGTGCTTTTGCCCCAAATGCATTTGACCAGTAACATTTTGCTGTACATGAATAATGGCCTAAACACTTTGGGGAAAAAGGCACACCACACATGGATCATTGAAGTATGGGAGAACAGTGCCACCAAGTGGGCAGAAGTAGAAATGCAGGTAAGAGGGAGCAGAGGCCAGGAATGGACTTTCTTGTTATGTTGTGATATTTTTGTTGGAAGAAAAGAGAATGTTCCCAAAAAAAACATTTAAATTATATTCAGTTCAAAGGTCTGAAATATTATGTAATAAAAGAAAAAGAGAAAAGTAATTTGATGCTCAGTACGTTCATATCCATCAATGTCAAAGGGAACAAAATGAGTACAAAACTAAAAGATGCAGCTACAATGCCTTGCAAAAGTTTTCTTACTACTGAACCTTTTTCACATTGTGTCGTGTTACAACTGCAAAGTTCAACGCATTTCATCTGGGTTTTATGTGAAAGATTACATTAAGTACTGTATTATTTTTAAGTGGAAGGAAAATTATATTTTTCAAACTTTATTACAAGTACAAATCTGAAAATTGAGCTAAACTGGAGAGGGGATTAATAACCGGCAGCCAAAAAGCCTGTAGTAACTCTGGAGGAGCTGCAGTGATCCCCAACTTTCAAAACAGCCACTTCGTTTTATGAGTTTTACCAATCTGGCCTTTATTAAGAATTGAAAGTAGAAAGCAATTGTTGACAGAAAGTTCTAAGAAGTCCTGTTTGCAGTCAGACAGAAGGGATGTAGAAGACAGCAAGAAGCAGAAGCTCTGATCTACCCAGATGAGACAGAAATGCAGCTCTTCTGTGTACAAATGCACACTGAACTTTCCAGATTTGTATCGTTTGTGTTGGTCTATCGCAAAAAAAAAAATGTAATCAAGAATTTAAACTTAAATTCTGGTTGTAACTTGGTAGAATTTGGACATGTTTAATATTTTGCAAGTCACTGTGATTAATAAAAGAAGATCTATCTCAGCTGAGGGAGGAGAAAAATAGACACATGAAAACAGAATTTTTTTGATGCAAGAATCCAGGTGGAAACAATGGAAGGAAAGTTGATGGTGGCGTTGATTGATAAATAACAGTTAGGCAGTGGTACCCAAGTGGTGTGGCATGTGTAAGACAGACTGATGCATGGTGTCATCCAGGGGACAGTCCCGCGGGCACTCGGTGTGCACCAGCAGGGTCGGTGAGGAGGGGGGGTAGTGGTAATTGTGGTGGTAGGGAGGAGCAGAGTGGGGAAGGAGGGCACACTCAGGACCTAAAAACAACAATGGAAGAGGGATAAAAAAAAACAAAAAAACTGGCTTTGAGGAAGAGGGAGCACAGAGACACACGGATCACAATGCAGGGAAGAGAAAAATTAACCTCAAACGGTGGGGTGTGAGGAGACAACAACACATTTTCTCACAAAACAATGTTAGGAGTAAAATAAAAATCTGAGCGAGATGAAGACCTACAAGTACCTGGAAAAGGACTCAGACTTCCCAGTGAGCTGTACTTAAGCCTTTTAACTTGAATCTATTCTGTGTTTCTGTTTAATATTTCACCTTTTTTTAACTCCGACGCATCTAAAGTGAACATTTTTAACCTTTAAGAGTATGTGTTGTTAACTGTCTTTCCCTGATCTTACCGGCTAGAGCGTCATTGTGGCTGAGCAGCAAACTCCCTTGGTTCTGGGGGTCAGCTGTAACGTCCATGTGAGCCGACTGCGTGGACTGAGTGTCGGCCTCCTCGTCGAATGTTTGCCATGTAACTTCAGCCTCATTGAGGTAGCCGTTGGATGTCTCGCTACTCACACTTTCACCTATTTAAAGAAGAGAACATGTGCTTTTTATAGCAGAGACATGCAAATGCAATCTAATCTTTGGAAAAAAATGCTCTTTACATACAAGTGTAATGACCTGGAGCTAAACAGCTAACACATAGGTAATTCAAATTACACAAGCGCCAGGTGATCTCTCACTTTTATCTCTGAGTTTGTGTCCTGTGTAGGTTGGGGGTCCGTCAGTGCTCGACTCTGCCTCGGCTGGACTGCTGCTCCGTCGGATCAATATCTAGATATGACGTAACAAATTAAAAAATAAATAATCTAGCACACACACAGTCAATACTTCATTATATAATAGTACAAGTTTAATGTACATACCACTGGTGGCTCTATGCTCTCAGTCCTGCCCTCAGAACCACAGGAAGTGGGGGAGTAGTCTCTCTTCTGGGCTGTGAGAAAAAAAGTTATTTTATTTAAATAGAGAGCATGAAAAGCTCTCCATAAAATTGTCTTAAATATAAATTTCCCTTAAATTATGACCACGGATACATCTACATGAATTAAAATGTTATTGAAATGTTATTTTATTTTTGTAGCTCAATTCAAAAAGTGGAACTTGTGATATAGAGGAGATGTGGTATAATGGACATACTTCTCAAAGGGTGAACTTATATGTGTAATTTTCAGTTTTTTCAATTTTCTGAGAAAGTCAATTTTGTGTTTTTATTAACTGAAAGCCATATTGTTCAAAGTAATACATAGAAATAAATGTGTGTAAGAAATCACTGTATGAATTGCACTGCTGAAATAAATGCAAATTTAATTCTAGTCTTCATTAAATGTTATTCTCTTAATGTGGGTCTAATAGTGACATATCATAATGTTCCTATTATATCATTGTAACATGGACATATTGACATTTTGCCATAAAAAAGCAGAACAACACAGCCAAAAAAAGTCATTGGCATGCAGGCAACTCTGCTCATGAATGACTGGTGACGGCTCAGCTGAATCGTGTCTTCTCAGGTTAAGTTATGAATGAGAATGAGGATAGAAGTAAAATAGAGCAAAGACTTTGTTGTTGTTGTTCAATACCTGGTAAAGTGTCAGACAGCTGCTGGGTGATGTCCGAGGTGCTGCTGCTCCGCTGCAGAGGACTCTCCCTGCCCCCCGTTTCCTCTTCTCCTCCACATTCTGAGAGCTGACATTCTTCTACATCTGGAGGGGGAAAAAACACAAACAAACAAACAAACAAACAAAAAAAACAAGGTCAGTTTGTGTCACGACATCATCCGAAAAGAAAATTAAAAGCATAATCTGGGACATGACTTGTATTATTTATAAGGAGATGAAGAAACGTTCATGATGCAGAACAGACTTTTATGAAGACATGGAGGAAAACATCACATGCGGACATGCATTAGTAATACTTAACGAGATGCTTTTGTTACAGATTGCAATTTCGTAATAAAGGGAGTTCAGTCCATAAGTGGTTTTTAAGGAACTATTAAAAAAAAAAAAAAAAAAAAAAAAACAGGGTTCCTACAGCTTTTTCATGACGAAATTTTTTGCCCATTTTACAATGAATACAAATGCTTACTGAAAATGCAAAAAACCTAAATGTGAAATCTGAAAAAAAAGATGGATGGATGGATGGATACAGTTTCTCAACACTGTAACTAGAAGTAAAATCTGGGAATATTTTTCCAGACTTTGTTTCTTCCAAAGCTATTCCCCTTGGAAGAACAATAATATCTAATCCAAGCTTCCCCCATTTCCATACAGCATAGGAACCCTGTAATACGGCCATAAACACTATAAACTGTCAAAATTTGTTAAGAGATGGATGAGAATGCATGGCGGAGGTCACAAACACACAAATACATGCGGCTCTCGCAGTGCACGTTACCTGAGAGTCTATGAGAGCAAGCAGAATTACCAGAAGAGATACCAGGCAAGAAAGAGCTCACAGTGTGGAGCAGCATAGGAACACTTTTAGTAGTGGGCAAAGCCTCGTAAAGATGGACACAGTTGCTGATGGACTGGCTTCGCTTAGCTTCCATCAGGCAAAGATAGAGAGGGAAGAAAACAGACAGTGGAAACAGCAGAAAGGCAAAGGGAAGAAGACAGAATTCAATGAAACAGTCACTTCCAATGATAAATGCTTTTTTTTTTATCACAGAAGTAATTTACATTATGCAGAGATAAGTGTAGTTTGTAGTTCTGTGTGGGTCTTGATATAACGACCAGAAAAAAGGAGAAATGATCAGTAGAAAATACAGCTACTATAACCCATAACAGCTGAGTGTATTTATACCATTCGTGGTATCACAGCCATGCACAAAATAGCTAGCTACACGCAACTTCTCACATGAATAAGGAAGTTATTTGAGGAAAAAAAAGTGCCACATTATGTAGGAAAACTTGAGTTAGTTTTCTCTTTTGAATGGGGAAAAAAAAACACAACAAAACTGAAACAGAAAACTAAATAAATTAAGCAAGTGAAATTATTTAAAAAAATAAGAATATAAAAATAGTCAAATAATTAAAAAACTTAATATTTTAAAAGAATATTAAAAATTGGTAATTGTTGAAAATCTATCTCGATATAGCTCAAAAAAGTGTAATTTAATCTCAAATACTACATCTGGTGCAACTATTTTACAAGGTTGTAAATTGAAAAGAACAAAGTTTGCACAAGTACTGCAAGAGCAAATTCAACATGTATGAATTACAGAATCATTTTTGACCTACAGAGAAACCCAAACATCTGCTGAAATATCTCATCACAAGATGATGGAATTCTTTATCCTGCATTAATGGGATATTCACTTCAGGCAACATTATTAATTTCCGAGTTCACAAAAAATATCGTTCAGAAGAAAAACATGTTTTTTGTCCTCCTTTTAACTTACAGCTTTACAAAGCTGTAAGGGTCCCACATGCAGACAATTCATAATGACGCATTTGGGTAACCACTGAGACAGCAAATAACTCATGCTGTAAAGTATTATGGACATCCCATCATCATGAGATTACAGAAGTAGTTATTTTGTGATAACCTGATAGAGGTTGCTCCACATCAGCTCATACAGAATCACCTGGTGGAACTATGAGTCTGCTGAGATTACTGTATGAACTACTTCCCAGTACAATGTCCCCAAGAATGGTTTAAATGGGATAATGCAGAAGCATTGCTATGATGACGTGCTGAAGGCTGAATGTTGGAACGAGTAGGAGCTTCTTAAAGAGCCAGAAGCTAATTTCAAGACGTAAAACTACAAAGTCAAATTTCTTTTAAATCGTGATTGACATTTACAGAATATTTTTTTATAACTGAAGGCAACATAGTTAATCAATTGTACTACAAAATAGCACTATGTGCATAGAAAACACATAATACTGCCCCTTTAAAATATATCATTGTGTTTAATTAAACTATTTTAGAGTTTTGCTTTCTGAACTGCAAAAAATATGTCAATTTTTTTTATATCCCTAAGATCTGTTTCATGTACTTTATACAAATATATAAAAAAACTAATTGTATTTAACAAGTTTCTGCCCAAAGTAATTAGCTGTTCACATCCAATATAACATAAGTTATTGCAACCAGTTAGTAGCCATCAAAGGCAAGGGCAAGGTTTATTCACCTGGATCTGTGTAGTTGCAGACGCTTAATGAGTTCCATAATTAAACGCCCTTCTTCTTCATTATAAGGACAAGATCTCACAATAACACTGTACATTTGCATGTGTAAGAGCAACCAAGTTTTGACAGTTGTCAATGCTGATGCTTTACCATTGTGTCTGGATAGTACTTCAGGGTTACTCTCATAGAAAGCACTGAAAAAAAAAAGGTGCTTCTCTCATCTGCTTTCAGCACACTTTAATTACGCCTTTCAGTTAAGAGAGATGCATCATATCTCCCACAGCCCACTGCTGCTTCTCGTTTTGTGCATATTAATGAGCATTAATTACACTCTTAATGAAACAATCAAAAACTGCTGTGCAATTGATGTGTGGGGTTTCTCTTGAGGAGCAAGGAGAAGGGCTGTTGCTCCTTTGAAGATCAATGTGAGAGCAATCCAATTAGGCTGAAGAAAGGAGGAGAATCTGAAGCGGTTGCTTTTTATGTCCATCTTTACTTGCATTGAGATACAAATAAACAGGCTAAAAGAATAGATGCATAAACATCTACCTAAGGGACATAATTGATTTTTCAACACATGCATATAAAAGCATACAGGCACATTATCCTTTAAGCAAATAAAAAAAA
>NW_015113087.1:132248-145114 GCF_001443285.1 Poecilia latipinna | reverse complement strand
TTTTTCTTTTTGTTTGACCGTCCGGATTAAAACAAAACAGAAAAACAGAGGGAAGCATTACAACGTTTGACAAGTCTATCAGTTAAACATATAATTTACTTCTCACTTCCCAATCAAATAAAAGCTGTTTGCAGCATTCAACCCTTATTTTTGGCATGCCGTCGAGGGAATTGGTCTGTGTGCCTGCAGTTAAACTGACATGGAATATACTGACCCTGACCAGTGACATGTCAAAGAAACAATGAGGGCCATCTGCTGGCCTCTTTGTCTACAGAATTGCATCCCAACTGGCACCTGGCCCCTTTCAAAGATTTCCACATAAGATCATTACGTCTGATAAACCCTGTGCATGGTTTTTGGTGTGCCGTCTGCCCCCGAAAAAATAAATACAATGCACACACAAGTGCTGGTCAGAAGTTTACATACACTCCTCCTCACCGGGAAGCACAATGAAGTTTAACTATCCTTTTTTTTGGAGGTTGGAATTATCATAAAATATACAAGATCAGTTAAGTTTGAATTTATTGTGAATTGTATGCAAACACACACACACAGAGACACTCTCAAATGTATGCAAACACAACCATCAGTATTTAGATGATTTTAAATAAGTTGTAAAATCCATCTCTTTATCCGTCTTCCGTGTGAGAAATTTACCTTGGACAAAGGGGTTACACACACCAAAGATAATAAATTGATAGATTAATTGATAAGAGAAACTATATGACAGTACTAAGGTTCTTGTCTAATTCTGGCTGGATTTCTTTTTCACTCTCATGATAAAAAGATCATTTAAATTGGTTAAATTCCTGCCACAGACAAACTCCTATTCATTTCAACAGGGTTGAAATTTGGGCTGTTCCTGAAGCTTAGCGATAGCCTGATTTATCCATATCAACACCACTGGTTTCAATGTGGTGCTGAAACTTCATCCAAGTTTCAACCTTTGATCTTTTGTAGCTATTCACTCATGTTGACAAAGAAAAATTTGAAGGTCATCCATCATCTTTATTATTATGTCCAGTTTGCACAACGCACTACCGCCGCTGACGGCAAAAAACATAAAAAGGCATGATTTTAGCACCTCTATAGTTAATAGGAGGTATAGCATCCGTAGCTTTGAAAACTTCAAGTTGACCCCATCAAAGACACATCACTGTCACCGTCACTAAGTAGCTCATTCTTTTCCTTGTCTGCCTATAAAACTTTTCTTCAAAAGGTCCATGTGGTTGGCTGAAAGTCTCAGTTGTGCGTCAAGCGTTTATTTTGGAGGACAGGATTTTGTCTTGGTCAGGAATTGTTAAACTGACTTTACTGTGAATCATCTCACTGGTATTCCAGCATATCCTAGTTCATCGTAAACTTTAGATAAATAAAAAGATAAATAAAGTTTAGACATAACTAGATGTTCTAACCAGATGATGATCTGAAACACACATTAATACTGATTTTGGATTATAATTCCAGATTGGCTCAGACCCCAGTCCTAATGAAAATACACAGGCTATGCTCAAAAGCCAAATCTTGGTCAGAGCACCGCAGTATCCAGGTAGAATCGTGCTAAGACTGTGCTAATGGACAAAAACAGTAGCTGGTATCTGTAGCACATGCTAGCAGACATTTATCTAAATATCAGTGGGAATGTATGTGTATATTTGTGCCTGAATGTGTGATTTTAATCTTGTGTGTATTGGATAAAATGTCCATAATATTAAAAATTGTACACCAACATTTTGTGAATTCATGTAAGTTATCTTGCACCATCATTCCTCCCTGAGGAAAGAAACTCTTGCAAATGAATCAATATGACAACAATGTTGATTTATATTTCTGGATAGTGCTGTAAAACAGTGTACATGTGGGAAGAGCTTTATAAAAGCCAGTGGTGTGGAGCTGCTAGTGGACCGTGGATCATACTAACCAGAGGCCTTCTGGCGGACATTGTTCCGGGCTTTCTCCACACCGGGGGCTCCTGAGGTAGTGGCAGAGCGAATCCTCATGGGCTCCTGGGCTCCCGGCCCACCCTGCTCTCCGTGGTTTCTCCAGCTCAGTGAGAACGAGCGTGCAACTGCAGCAGCCTTCTGGGAGTCCTGGATAACCCCTGGCATGCAAAGAGAGAGTTTTAAAGGGCTAAAATGCCAGTGGGCAGTTCTGGACAAGCTCCTGGTATAAATTCAGATTCAGAACAAAGGATTATCCTGACAACAAAGAGAGATTACTGCAGGGTGCATAATACTACAAAGACTACAATCTCCACAAATAAAGGCTTTACAAATGTTGTGCTGATTCACCAAGAGCCTTGAGTTAAATCTAAGTACAATGTACCAAACACACAGTTATTGTTAATACAACTGAATTGAAGCAAAGTTTAGTTTAAAAGAACCAAAATTATATCGCTTGAGGATAAAGTTAAATATTATCTTGCCAGCGTATTTCACTTCATGTTTTTCACATTTTGTCACATTACAAATAAACTTTGGGGTATTTTATTAAAGTATTTTAGTATTGATAAATACTAAACAAATTCAAAGTAGTTCATACCAATGAAGTGTGTACAAGAATCATTTACAACCAGTAGGGGTCGTCATCATGTCGTTTATCACTTATGAAAAATTGTGGATTGTGATAAGAATTATTTATTGGAAATGGTATTTTTACCATTTCCTCCACCGTTTGTTTATTAAATGCAGTTATTGCGTGTTGCTTAGAGGTATAAGTGACACTTTTTTAAGTAACTGGCATTCTGAAGAAGCCTATTTTAAATGTGGATGTTTTTCAAGAACAGTATATTGTGTTTGTGGAGCTACGAATGCTGGGGCATGCAATCACAGCCATACATTTGCCTAAAATTGAAAGTGGCATTAAAACTTTTGAAAGGCTCTGCGTCGTTTGAAACTTTTTTAAATCGTATCCCAATATTCATGTTTTCACATTTAATCCCCTTACCACGTCCTCGCTGCTTTTTCACCTTCTGTTCGCTGAGTTTGTCTAAAGGCAAGTTGGCCATGTCCAGGCCATAAACGGAGCGCGCCAGCACAGCCGTCAGCGAGTCCATGATGCTGGCCCACTCCATCACCAGCTCCTCCCAGCAGGTAAGAGAGGACAGCACTGCCAGCAGCTCGTCCCACAGCTCCCGAGATATAAATACGCTGAGATTTGCTCTAACCCACGCCACAATAATAGTCTAAAGAAAAAAAAAAAAAGAAAAAAATCAAGAGAGAAGAACTCAGCTTGTTCAGTATCTACTGTAACTTTTAGATGAGTTCATGAGGAAACTGTGGATTAAAAATCAAAAATGACTAAACTTCAAGTGAATTTAAATAAAATGGTCAACATTGACTTTTACCCTAAAAAGCAAGGATGCTAAACTTTCAGCAAAGCTGTCTTTTCTTTGGTTTTCTTGTGGCCTCTTCATTACTGCCTCTGTGATCTTCAGTAGCACCTGCAGCATCTGCTCCCTGAGGAATGAACGAGCATAGATCAAAAAGGCATCAGACCAAAGAATCATCGAAGAAAATCACTCACATACTCCAAAGTTACTAACCACGTCTGTGTAGTCATGCTGTGCTCCATGATCATGTGCCGATAGATGCTGAGAACATTCTTGCACACTTCAACCTGATTTTCCAGGAGTTTGGGAACGTCCTGGCATGGCTCCAACAGGAACACATTGGATGAGTTGGTCAGGAAAACCTACACAAATACATAAAGGTATATGTAACGTGTGTATGCGGACAGATTTGTTGGTAACCCTTTTAAAAACATGTTAAAAATGTATATTTAAAAAAAAAAAAAACAGAATTTAATTTAAACTAATTTATTCAGATTAGCTCATGATTAGAAATGTAATAAAAAATACTGCTAACTCACTGATCACTGCAAGAAAATTATAAGAATTATAAAAAGAAAATAATAATAATAGGGTCCCATTAAGGGTGGTGGTCTTCCATCCAGACATTTTTCATGTTCACCTGCTTGTTCATGTAAGTTCACTCTGACAGATCACCATCGTATGGCAGGTGTTTATCGCACTAAAAACAATTATTTCTCAAGGTAATTTTTTCATGTGAACCAAAGTATTACTGACCTGTAGTGTGGGCTGCATGCCAGCTTTAACGTCTCTATTCTGCTCCTCAGTGAGAAAACCCCGATTGATGGCACTGCTGAACGAGTAAGTCCTTCCCCAGCTTGACGAGCGTTTGTGACCGTGACTCTCAAAAGCCTTGCCGAGAACAAAGAGACAACAAAGGGAGAGGCCCAATAGGTTCGTAAGAATGTGGCAAACGTTCTGTCAACATTGAAACTTTCTGTGAATTTTACTTTTACATGCATGATGCTTGCATCTGTGCTGAGAACACGCTGTGAGTTTTCATCCACTTCATCTTCCTGGGTGGTTGGGTCAGGCTCGGTCATGAAGATGGGCTTTTCCTGCAGGATCCACTTTCTGTACACTTTGATGACCTTCCTGGTTGCCGAGGCTTCACAAGCCGGCAACAAGAAGGCCTGTGAGATCGGACAGAGAGGTTCTTAGAATGGAAGTAACTCGGTCAGGACAAACATATGACCAGCAGAGGGAGACAAAGTACAAGATATGAGAATAGTTCTTATGTTTGCAGATATTTGTTGTACCTGGTGGAAGACTTCATTGACAAAATTAACATTGTCCCTTGTGGACAGCAGAATGCAGTGCACCATGTCGTAGACATGCTTGTGCTCCTCCTCAATGCTACACAAACTGGAATCACTGGGCCTTCGATCGGAGAGCGTGCTGCTGTTAGAGTGGCTCTTTTCTGTATCCCCTGGTGGTCCGCTAGTATCCCCATCAGCAGTCTTATCTTTCTCCTTCTCCTGGCTGCTACCGCCTGCAGTGACAGTCTGCCAGTAACAAACAAGGGGAGAGAAATTAGAAGTCAGCATAAGTTAAAGATGAGGATCCTCACAGGTAAATAACTTGGCTTCAACAATACATACTAACATTTTTTAAATCATCATCAGCTCTACTTAAATGCAAATTTAGACTGCATGTACAGTTCTTTTCTTTTCTGATGTATATAGCACTTAAAAAGGAAAAAGTAGAATGTAATCAAACAATTTAAGAATGCTGTAGTTTGTGGAGGAGTTGCACTACTAATCAGTAGGTCATACAATAAGACATCTCTCCCATATTCCCTATTTATATAAAAGAGAATACAGACATTTTTTCCCCCTTTGCATACCTTCTTGCTCTATTCACTTTTATATGGTTAGATTTCCCAAGAACAATCTTCCATTCTTTCTGACAATAAGAGAAATGAACAGAGAGTGGCATCATATTCACCTGGATGAGTTTGGGAATGACCTCAGTGCCGTTCTTGGCGCTCTGCGCTGCAGCAGCACTGTTGACGTACTTCTTCTCCAGGAAGAAAGTGACCAGCCAGGTGATGAAGGCCACCCTGGGTGCCAAGTACTGATCCCTGGTGCAGAAAGTGCTCTCGTTGTTCCTCGTCACCGGCACATACAAGGGTTTCGGTCTGAGCGGGGGGAGTTCTGAACACAGAACAAAGGAGGGTAATATAAAAACTGAAAGGCAGACCTATGGCACCAGATCCATAGTTAGGGCTGTAATTGTTTGAATTACATGTTTTATTAAAAATTCCCAGGAAATGAAAATGACAAACATGTTCCACTTTTGTTGTTTAAAACTAAAAGGCAGAACTTCCAGGCAATCTCCACGGGTCTCTCCCAATGCAGCACACACACTTCATATTTCACCAACACTGGCCAAGTAAAACATTGTGTCTAGAATATGCATCAAGAACAAGCTGCAAGAAATAACTTTTTTTTTTCTGTTCTTGCAGAGTGCTGACCTTCAATCTTCAGTCATGAAAGAATCGCACTGAAATCTCTGCCCATTTGCTCAAACCATTTGGTCTGTGATCCTTCAGTGCAACAAACTTTACGACAGCCAATTTAGCTTTTTCACAACCAAAGAGAATCTACAACAAACATCAAGCAGCGACTGAAAATGTGTGGGGAAAAGTCCTGCAGTTTTGACTGTGACTGCAACCGACATCCGATTATTTGCGTCTACAGTTGTCTCTTTTTCCTCATACTCCTCTCATTCCCCCTCTCACTCCCCAAGAGTCGGATTCCAATAAGCGTATAAACGCCCGAAACATCCTTTCTATTTATTATTATACAGACATCCCTGACCATGTGTCTGGAATTTTCAATTGCAGTCTGCCATGTTCAGCTGCTGAGAGCAAAACTAAACAATCTTCTTTGGAGTTTTTTTTTTCCTTCAAATTAACAGATAAGGAGAGTCTGTGTAACAGTCATATTTGTAAATTTCTGTGAATTCACTTTTGTATTTTCATTTATTTTCGCACTTTGTACTCTTATGTCGTTTTACCATCTGTCACTGGGGTAAAATAAATATTACAGATATTGTAGTATAATGTGATTTAATTAATCATTTTATTTTTTAGACTGTTACTTAAGCAGCATGATATATGAAACTAACATTTTCACCAACATCATACCATGATAATCTCACACCGAGTCAGGTTTAATGTATAATGTGAGAATAGTTGCTTTACAAGGCTTCAACAACAAAGAGACACATGTACTGAAAGAATAAACTTACCTAACAAAGGCTTATAAAGATTTGTGAATTTGGTGAAAGAGGGGAATAGATGTGGAAGGTAGTACTTCTTGAAAAGACTGAAGAGAAATCTGAAGCCCGTGTCTTCGCTCTCTTTGTTCTTCCATTCTAAACTGGATGCCTGAAACAGACAAACAGCACAAAAGCAGACAAGGTCAAGACAATGTTCATGCAGCGAGCGTTTATTGTCTGCGTGACAAGGCTCATCCATCATAAGAAACAAAACGCAGGCAAGGTTTAATTGGGTTGAAATCAACATTCTGAGCAGCAGTTTTCTGCAACAATATGATTGAAGTAAATGCTGGTTAAGAATGACTGGTTATCACAAAGTACTCAAAAAGATGCACATCATGCTAATGAAAACAGTTTACCTTTTAAACAGAATATTGTTCAGCAAGGTGTATTGTGGTAGTCAAATTTGTAATCATCACCACTTGAGCCTCAAGATTAACTCGTTACATCACAGATTTCTAATGTATCTCTCTGTATCTCACTGCATACAGTGAGATACAGAGAGGATATAAACAAAGGAAAAACACACACAAAGCACTTTAAATCATATAAACACTGATTGCCTAATGAGAGTGCTCTTTTTTTGTCTGTTTCATAATAAACATACTTCACTGCACTATAAACAGAACATCATTCCACAGTTGGAGGTCCTATGGAGTGTTTGCAGCAGAAATGCTAGAGATTAATAAGGCACACCTTGATTATTCTGTAAACAACAGCTGCAACTCTCGTACGTGTTTCAGTGACAAATTAGGAATATGGCAGCATGTCAGTTGGGCCCCCACGGACAAAGATAAAAGCAAGTACAAAAAAGAACAATGTCGAGGTAGAAACGATTTTTTGAAATGTGTTTCATGTTTTCTTGCAGTTGAGGTCCGACTGAAATAATTTAGAAAGCCGCCAAAAACCAGATGAGTTTTATTATGTTCAGATACCTGCAACTCTGGATTTTAAAGAAGGTGCACTTACCTTTTTCTCCTGGATTGAAAGTGACAAATATTTGAGTTATTTCACACCCAAAGTTTTATTAATTACCTGGATAACCATGTACTTGAGCAGTGTTTCAAGAAAGTAACAAGTCAGGTCCTCTGCAACCTTCTCTCCAGACACAGCTGGAACCAAAGGGGTGATCTCCTCAGGCACTACCTTGGCTGTACAGATCGAAAAGATACAATAAATCCAAAAAATAATTATATGAACTAGATTGTGACAAAAAGGACTCTGTGCTAGCAAAATAAGCCTGCATCTAAGTCACCTTCTAGGGTGATAGAAGATGGGTTGTTAATGATGGTGTCAAGCGTGCAGGGTCCTCTGGAGGAGGAAACAGCAGGGAATCCCGGAACCAGACAGGCAAAGATAAGGAACTGCTCCTCGGCGCAATTGTCCCGTAGAGCCTGAAGCCACAGCAGGAAGAGACGGATCCCCTCACAGCGGATCTAGGCAGAAGATAAATTATTTTATTTTATACACAAAATCCAACTCAGTTCATCTTCAAAACCTCATGTGGGAGGAAAAGTAATGCTTCTGCATTTGGACGTTCATGTAGGAGTTAGGCACAATCAACAACTTACTTTAAATGAATTTCCAGTGTGCAGAAGTTTTTTCAGAATAGAACCTGAAAAAGAGAAGAAAGAAAGAAAAAAAAACACGTTTAGATATTTTTTGAAAACCAAAGTTGCAAAGACACAGCAACCCCACAAGCTGTCATCTTCACTGAGACAAATGGACTTTGAAAGGGCATCTTGACAAATGAACAGGCCAAGTGGCACATCACCACATTTTTCCGATCCAAATTAACATTAGTTGGCAGTACAACGAATCCATGAAGCCAGTCCGTCTCCTCTGTAATCAGATGAGACGTGGCTCTGATTGCGAGCCAGAAGGGGTTCGAGTGAATTAGGGTACAGTTTTGACAGGCAGCAGGCAGCCCTGTTACTATGAGGACAAAATGGAAGGGCAACATATTTTAACTGACCCAAATAAGAGAGACTTTAGGGGTAGGTGCTAGACCATGTTAATTTGGAACATTACTTAATACGTAGCAAGGTATATTATCAATCACAAAATAGAATAAATAAAACAAAACAGAAGAATAGAGCAAGTTACTCTGGTGCAAAAAGTCATAAAATTAGGTTATTTACCAATGAGCTTCTTAGGGATGTGTATTAGAGTCACTGTACTTTGATTATTTCAATATATTATGAAGGGGGTTTGTGGTGTCAGCATTATGTTGAGAAGCATTTTTGCTCTGAATTTATGGTAGATATAGTGATAGTAGTTAGACTGTAGCTCCCAGAAGCACAGTCAAACTAAGGAATCCATGAATGGACAACAGACTGACACGTGGATGGATGAAACAGGCTGAGATGAAGGTATGAGGAGGTAAAAAAGGAAAGAAAAAATTAAATTCAACAAATGACGGATGAATGGACGACATGTAGTAATGGAATATATTTTTTTTATATCTTCCATTTGCTCTTTTATAAAAAAAAAAAATCAGACTCTATGAACTTCATACACACGCTACATATTCAAGAACTTAGCAGTACAATAAATTGAATGATAATGTTTTTTACACACATGGAACACTAAAAATAATTGGAAAATCATTGGAACAAATTGCAACAGGTATTGTAAAAACTAGAAATGCTGGTTATCCATAACCTGTTGGCAAGAGGATCTACAATAAAAAAAGATGATTGTGTTTTTTATATATTTTTTTCATCTGGTGTTCTCATCAGAATGCCGGATGCACAATAGCGTAAATTCATCTTTTCATACTCGTGGACTTGAGAACATAAGTGTCTAAACAGCGGTGTAAAATGTCTGTGACCTTGCAATTCTCAGAATGAAAGGGACTAAACAACTAAGTCATGAAAGTCATTCCAGCCACCCAGGGAATTTGTCAGGAGGCAGAGATTTTCAAGCAGTACTGGAAATGGATGTAAAAATGTGATAACAAAAAATATGGCAGTTATCTTGTCTCAAATGTGAAAATAACTGCACCACAACTTGACCAGTGACACATGAACTGATGAGTGAAAGAGAAAATCCCCTGTGAATGCAGGGTGGGATAAGGGGCGCATCGCAGAAACGGACAGTCTGCAACACTGATCTAGATGTGAACAGTTTTAGCCACCAGAACTGATACAAAAAGAACTGTTATTACATCTTGAAAAAAATTGTATGCAGCAGCAATATTTTAAGTGCACCTCAACTAAATTACATTTTAAATCGAGTGCTTATTTGCATTTTCAAATGCTAATTTATTTTTCCTTCCAGATACAACACTCCGGAGTGCTTGTGATGTTCTTTTATATTTATAAATGTCTCAGAAGTTAGAAAAGCTCCAAAAATAAATAGAACATACATATTGCATATTGTCCAAGTACATACCTATACTGTGAAATTGCCATCTGTTGTAGATTTTCTCAGGCAGAAGTTGAAGAATTTTCTGACGAAAACAAACAAAGTTATGGTTAGGTTTATGAAAGGTTTAGTTGCTAAAAGTTCTCAAAAAAAACAAAACAAAACAGTAGCAACAAACTAAAACACCAACAGAAGAAGAAAGTAGAGACTATATAAAATAATTAGACTGGTTTTCATTTACATCAGTTCTGACCTGTGACAAATACTTATTTAGTATCCATTTTAATAACCATTACATCAGTTTTTAAGTAGCTATTAAACTAGATAGCTAAATAAAATAAGATTGAATATTGTATTGGAAATAAATGTCAGCTGCATTAGTGTAGGGTATACAGACTGCCAAGCTGTTACACTTCAGTTTTGTGTTGCTTCTTGGCTCTCAGTCAGTAGTAAAACTAGCTCCATTTCCCAAACAGACAGATAGCTGAACTCAGGTCTTCAAAACGAGAGTCCAAAAACCCATGGGCACCATCAGTGAGGCTGCATCTGCTTTCTAAAAACAGTATTAAAAAAGGAAAGGTGATAACGACTGACTTTACTTTGGTAAGTGCCATCGTTTGACTGAAGCGGTACATGTTTCAGGAATACAGTGCATCCACCCTTTGCCTCCACTTTCCCTAGAAAGTCTGCAGAACCTCGAGACACAAGAGAGCACTCAACACCTCAGCGTTAACCACGTTACAACTCAATTAGTGCACCCTGACCTTTCAGCAGCCTATCATTATTCCTGAATCCAGCGACAGGTTAGCTGGGTCCCGCTGGAGAGATTGAAAGAGGAAAAAAGCCTGGGGGGGAAACACTGCAACTGTGGCACCCCTCGCTACCCGATAGTCGGTTCACTGGGATCAACCTGTGCTCCCGATGGTTCAATTCTTATCAGGCCTAATCACTGACCCAATAAGTCTTCATGATTGCAATGTGGAGGTCAAGCCTGCCTTTTTACTGCTTTACGAAGGCAGCTCTGACCCACTTAACAAGACAAGCATTGCCGGACAGCAAAGTAAAAAGCTCATCTGCCCCGGAGAGTGAGAAACTGAGATAGTGAAGGATTTGGAGCATAACAGGAAAAAAAAAATGCAAAAAGATTAAGTCAGCCGCAGCTATACAGAGCTGCAGGAGCATCGCACAGAGAAAGCTTGCAGGATGGAATCATTTTAAAGGTAAGGTGATCAAATTCTTAAAATGTTGAAGATATGTGTATTTTTAAAAATAAATACATCAGTAAATGTACTAGAAAAATTCTGAAGAAATTTAAACGAGGGGCTGCCAAAGTGAAAATTTTTGGCAGCCCCCCGTTCTAACTGTTCTAATACAGTTAGAACCCAGTATTCTAATGCTAAAAATTAGCACCAAGTCTAAGGTAAGCTACAATGTACTCAATGTGGAGAGTCACTAGCTTGTTGAGTAACTCTATTCAGTATGTTGAAATTAGTGCAAAATCTAAAGCGAGTCAAAATGCTAATGTTATGTTAAATGCTGCAGGTGGGTATAACTAGCATGTTGTCTTACATTGACTTCCTCCATTCAGTTTGCTAAACATGGAGAAAAAAATCATAAAAAAAATGCTAAAAAGCTTATTTTAGGGAAAAGGCTACGGAAAAGGCACCACCACAAACTAGTGCACTGCTAATGTTTCTGCTAATGTTAATGCACTGCATGAACATTTTTACACTTTTACTGCTGTTGGTGAGTTTTGCAGAAAAGTGAAAATGTTTATTTATTATTATTATTATTTGTTGTAAGGATATTACAAAGCAGCCATTTCACACAAAAGTAAAAATCTAATTTATACTTTGTGCCAGTTCGTTACCAGAAAAATATACTCGTCTCTTAACACAAAATTAATTACGAGCAATATTATTGTTTATAAAACATAAGCTCTTTTGAGATACTCCTTATCTGCTTAGTAAATTTTGCAAAAAGTAAAAATCTGATGTTTACTTCAGATTTTTGGATACCAAAAAAACATACTCAAGACAGTGAAAATGATTTTTATTTTATTTTATTTTTTGTCATTTGTTGTAAATATATTATAAAGCACCCATTCAACACAAAACTAAAAATCTGATTAATACTTCATGGCATTTCAAGCCACATTAATGGTGACAGAAGAAATATAAATAACAAAAAAAGAGACATTCTATTGACGGTAGAATAATGGATGCCTTCCATGCATTGTATGGCAGGTCCCAATAATAAACCTAGATATTGCTATGGTTAATGGGAAATTCATGTCACATAGACATATGTTTCTATTTAGTTGAAAAATTTAGTCAATAATGTCAATCTTTATAAAATGAAGCTGCTCTGACTGATGGCACACACTCACCCAACACTTTATTAGGCACAACCGTTTAATTACTTGTTAACACAAATAGGAAATCTGCCAATCAATAGCAGTGATCTTATGCATTTAGACATCTAGACAAGTTGCTGAAAGTCAAAATGAGTGTTTGAATGGAGAAGAAAGGAATTAAAGCGTCTTTATACTTGGCATGGTTTGGCACAGCTGTGGTACGGGTGGTAGCGCACGTGACTCAGGTAGAGAAGGCGGAGTCCTCAAAGCGGCCATTATGAGTTTGAGTCCTGGCCTGTCGACCCCCCGTTTTCACAACCCCATTTCCTGTCAATCTATTGTGAGATTAAGGCCACTAGAGCAAAAAAGTCCTTAAAAAATAAATAGAAAAATAAAGCATAGTTGTTGATGTCACACAAGAGGAAACAAAAAAAAAAAAAAAAAAAAAAAAAAAAAATGGAAGTTTTGGTGAGGAAAAATTTTTTT
>NW_015113087.1:118016-129085 GCF_001443285.1 Poecilia latipinna | reverse complement strand
AAAAAAAATCCATAAAAAAAAAAAAGAAAAAAAAAAAAAAAGTTTTTATTGCCCCACAAAGGAAAAAAAAAAAAAAAAAAAAAAAAAAAAAAAGAGTGTTAGTTGTGTGGAGAAAAAATATATTTGGCATCAAAGCAGAATGGGCTGCTTGGTTCAAGATGATAGAAACGCAAATTAACGCTCAATACACAATTTGCAATACACAGTACACTGCTTGTGTATGTTGCTACCTTGAACGTACCCCCTGAAGTTACCTACTGACCAAACAGGATAATATCCCATGTAACAAAGCTTAAATCATCACAAAACGGTTTCTTAAATATTACAATGAATCCACTGAACTCCAACGACCTCCACTGTCACCAGATCTCAATCCAATGTAACCAGCATGTGGTGTAAAGGGAAGTTTCCATTGTGAATATGCAGCTGACAAACATGCAGGAAGTGCTTGAATCTACCATGATAATAAGAGACCAAAATCTCTGAGGAATGTTAGCAGAACATTGTTGAATCTATTCCACGGAGAATTAAAGCAACTGGAAGAGGAAAAAGAGGGTTCAACCTGGTTCTAGCTGGTGGATTTAGCTGGTGTAGCTGTGGACCCCGTTTCTTGGATGTGTCCGTTTTTCAGCACCACACTTGCTTCTTTTTCCTCAGACTAAATTCTAGCCATTGACTGTAGCAGCAGAGATAATGAAGCATGTATCGCTTTAAGGGAAGACATGAAGACAATCTGTTCTGTTTAACTTCTTTCTGATCCGATTCCACAGACACGATGATATGCCGTGTCCAGATGGGAAGCTGCACCTTATTATTGATCCCATGTGGGATTCTTACATCCCTGTACTGGAGTTGTACTTCTCCCTGGGTCAGCAGAGACATTATGCCAGGCTGCAGCACAGCATGGTAGCCTACTTAAGCCCTTCCCTAAGTGTGAGTGTGCACGTGTACAGACACAATAGCATTGTCTTTCCTGTCTGAGAGCATCAACAAAGAGATGGATAGCTAACGCAGAAGAATTCCCTGCAGTGAGTGAACAGAAGCACCAACGTGATGAATTTAGTGGGCAATATGAGGCGAATACAGAGTCTGCAGGGCTAGAGGTTGGAGGAGTTACTGTAATCTGCAGCCATACTCCAGCATAAAGATAGAGGCATTATTGTGGTACTACCGCTGCCTTAACGCATTTACATGATCCGCACTTAGGTTTCCAGTGGCAGAGCCAGAACATGACAGTGAATATAGGTAGTTTATGAGGGCTTTTCGAAGGGAAGCAACAGACGTATATTGTTCTCAGAGGAACATATGTCATTTGCACAGTGTTAAGGATTTTTGACGACATGGAGAGGATCACAACATCCAAAGATGAAACTAATAAAAAAATATAAAAAACTGAAAAACTACACACACAGCACTGCACATTAAATGTGGCAAACTTATGAGGAGCATGGTAACAACTTAAAGCTTTAAGAATGCCACTAAATACATGTGCTGAGTCAAATGGTTTACTTCTTATGCTATTTTACTTTTAAACAAAGCATTGGTAGCTAAACTAAAAAACATCCTAAATAAATTTGAAAAAGAAATGTCAAAATCAGACTATTAACATTAACATAAAGCAAAAATATCCAATAGAATGACCAGAATTACATGGTGGGCTTCAGTCCCCTCAAAGGCCAGTGGGTGGCAGCAGCAGCCTGCAATTACTCTAATTAGACAAGGCAAGTGTGTCTGTATTGCACAATTCATATGCAAAGTACTAATTTAAAATGCTTCACGTGAAAAGAGGAGAGAGGTAATAAAATCACATTCTAAACAAGAAATACAGGTTTAAAACAAATAGCTTAGACATGATACAAATTAACTGATGAAATTTGACGCATACATGAAATTATCAGTCCTGATTTGAGGGATCCACCAGTTTCTTCACATTTCAGTTTTTGAAAAAGGTAAGTAGGAGAGGAAAAAAGGAAAACTGCTTTCCTTTGATTAGTTCTGATCCTGAGAACTGTGAGAAAACAGAAAGTTCTAAATGATTCGTTCTAGATAAATAAATATTATGTTTATAGTCTTTTTCACAGATAAAAAAATATCACAAAGCACTACACAGAAAGTCATGGAAACAATAAGATTTTAAATTCTAACTTTTTACAAGCGGAGAGCTGGTGCAGTGATTTAAGGTATTATCCATTTTCATAGTATTGGACATGAGTCTTTGAATAAACTGAAGCTCCCAGATATTTGGCTATGAAAATTTATTAGGGTTCCAAACCCCAATAACCTCGCATTTTTGGGACCAACAACAACGACTTGTGTTGGGGGTTTATTTGGATTAAATAGATGGAAATTCTGCAGTAAGAAGGTCCTGGGTTTGATTCCCAGTCTGGTGTCTGTCTGCATGTTTTCCCTGTGAACATGTGGTTTCGTTGTGGGCACTCAGGTTTACCCGACAGCATTTTCAAACTGTCATCAGAAGTGATGACAGCGTGTTGTAGATCGGTGACCTGTCTATCTCACCATCTGCCCTGTGATATTTGTTCAGCAGTCTTTAATTATATCTGTTATCCACAATTCTTTTGCTTCTCCCACAAACAAAAAAGGCGAATACCAGTAAAATATCCTTTAAATGTGGAAAGGGAGATTGGAAGAGAGGACAGTAGAGGGAATTTGGAATGCTGATTCAGGTCCGGTTGATAGACAAGAGGTCACAGCAAGGCCATATCCTGGAGAGAAAAGGGTCCTGGCACAGACTTCCTTCTGAATGTTGCTGGTTCCAAGGCTGTCCCTTAACCGGTCCCACAACCTCTCTGGCAGCAAGATAAAAAAATGCTCTCTGGCGGTGAAGAGTCATGTGGGAGCATAAACAAGTCAGGAGTCTCTGAAGGGCTGAGAAACTCACCCTGGTCTTGTGACAGCAAAAACTGCCTTATAAAACAGACTCTGGTCTTACATTTACAGCTTTACTCAGTGTCTGTCATAAAAGGATTTGCCAATACCTCTCCTTTTCACTTATAAAAATAAGCTGGGTAATAAAATGTTCTTCAGTCTAGAGGACCGCATATTGTAAGTTCAATAGAGAAATGTTTAGCAAGGATAAAAATGAATTAAATCACTCTGAGAATTATACTTTGACATAACGTAAGTATAATTTCAAAAAACTATATAAAACACAAGTATAAATATTAGGATCCAGGCATAAAAAGTGTATTTCAAATACTCAACATTTATGGAAGTCACTCAGGTCAGCAACAAAAGCCTGATATAGCCATCAACATTGCATGTCAAGGCTCTGAACTTCATCAGGGCATTCGTCCTTGGTGTTTGTAGTTCTCACATAGACTTAGGCAATCAAAACACTCATGCAGAGTTTTGATTTTATTTTGTCTATTTGTGAATTAAGGCAAATTGTATCAGTTGTAATTGTATTAAGCAGGATTTTCTGTAATTCAAACCACATGGCCTTTATTTACATTACACCAACTAAGAATCCATGTCAACTGTGAGCATAAACGCAGTAGCATGCAATGTGTGAACATACTGCACTTGAAATATTGTCACCTTCCTAAGATAGTCATTTTGAACCCCCCCAACGCTCCCCCCCAAAGAAAAATCACTACCTCTTTCACAAACACCATTATAAATGTGAAAATGAAATATTACCTAGAAATCTAACTTAAGTAATTCTCACATAGTCTACTTAGGCAGACCAGATACATTAAATACATTATCAGTATGTATTTCAGTTATAATAGTAATTATAACTGAAATATTTTTACGTTTATAATAGTTGATGTAGAACAAATTAAAAAAGTAAGACTCATAATTCCAACAAAAGTGATTTGAGTGATTACTGACATCCTCATTCAATGTTTACCATTATCATGATAAATCTCAACTCTTATGATTATTTGTTTCCAGCACTAATGACAAGTAATGCAATAATTGCCCATCGCTTTTCCATAAATACAGAAGCCTCTATATCTGAGCTAAATTATAACAGCTCCTAAACAGCAACCGATCTAAAACAGAAGTGAAATAACCATAAAAATTAAATAAATGCGGATATGGATGTAATTATTTTGCTTCCAAAATCTTTTTATTTGAAAATCTCTCTGGATTCTAACCCAGATGAGGGTTGTACATCAATCAAGTTGCAACATTTAACATATGCTTTATGCTGAAATCTCTGAGGCAGCAGACTCGAAGGAAGCAGCGATGGCTGCTGGTCGAATGGGGGTTGTGGAACTCCAATAGAGCTTATGGGCAGGGACAAAAGCGTACCCCCTCAAGGTACCAGGGATCAGCATGGGAGCTCACACTCCCCCCTCTGCAAGCCACAGAAAAAGGGGTCACATGCCTGATCATGGCTGAAAAGTAATCCCCATGCAGCAAACTCAAAGAAAACATGCAACTACAATACACAACAAACATCTGAATGCTGCTGAGACACCATATTTAATTTTTTCTGGTGACCCAAAATATTTGTACAATGAATATAGATAGTAGAGATGCGTTATTCTTTTTAACCTGTCCAATCGAATTAAAGCGTGTGACTAAGCTTCATACGGTCCTGCAAACACAAATTGGATTTTATTCCAGACAATTATTAAACTGGATTTGAAGCCAGATTTAATAAAGAGGAAATAATTTATTCTCTGCTTCTTTTGATTAAAATTAATGATACAAATTTCTTTCCAATTATTCCCTTGCATTAAGACTCCAGATTCATTCTTAGGCAACATTAGCCATTCATGTGTGGATTTGCTGCATACAAATATTCAACAGTGAACTGCACTTTCATACCATACAACTATCTTCCAATTCATCTGCCATCGTCCCATTAGTACATAACAAAACACCTGGTTAAACCAGATAAAAGACACAGCCTCTGATAGCAAATTTAAGATCACATACGGTGAAAAATGACTAATATAACAGTTTGGATAGAGTAAGTTAATGTAGTGTACCAGAGCTCAGGATCAAAGAAACTCTGTATCTGTCCTGTACACACCCACTCAAAGCAAGCTTATCTACTCAGCGCACGGGTGAAAGCACACGTTGTCACAGACGGGGGCTAAAAGGGGACAAATGAGGGTTAAGCTGCTTTCAATATTGACTCCATAAATATGGAAGAGGAGTGAATCCAGGATCTATTTACAGGTCAGATGAGTGTCTGTGTAATGACGGTCAGGGTGGTGTTCTTGATGAAAAGCAGAGAGAAAGGTTGACAGAAAATGTTGAAAATGACATACTGAACAAAAAGGAACAGAGAGGCTACCTCCCATTTTGTTTTGCTGCCATCTTTAAAGACCTGCCCATAGCAAATGAAACTAGAGAGCTGATTGTTTGTACTTGAAACTTGAGCTGGCTTTGCAGTGAGGTAAAAAAAAAAAAAAAATGTAAAAGGACTTTAACCTCCAGATCCATCATCTCACACACACTTTGGACGTGCCCTCCGAGATTTGCATTGACTCTGGGGTTTTAAAAAGAAGTAATGATTGAGCTGAGCAGGTTTTTTTTGTTTTTATTTTCCACAATCCGTTCTTGCTATTCAGGTTCTTGAATACAGGCAGCTAGCAGAGTTCTAAGACAATTGCAATTATGATCCCACCCCAGAGCTGAGCTGAAAAACAGGTTGTAGACTACAGTAGGTTGTAGGTGGGTCTGGGACATGAATAGAGGATAACTGACTTACTTCAAAAATAAAGAGGATCGAGTCCAGCTCTTCCCTTTGAGATTTGTTCCCTGAAAACACACAAAAGAAAAAAAAAAAAGAGAGAGTGGAAATGAAATATATTTGGCAAGAACATGATCGTTAGAAGCACAGAGACACCAAAGTGAAAGCGCTGAGGCTCCAGGGAAACTGACATGCTGGGTTCTTACCTTTTTGTTTTAAGCTGCTTTCCAGTGTAATGAAATTTTCATAGAAGATAAAATAAATCTGTGAGCAGTTGCTTTCAAAGAATGCCTTTAGTTCACTCTTGTCAATGATGTCTGTGGACACAGAAAAAGAATAAAAATGTTAAGAAGAGAATCATGATTGTGCGATACTGGATCATGTTTTGTAGACTGAAAATGTACACTAGTTTATCAAATAAAACCATTATAAAACGAAATTAAAATATATTCATAGTTTCATAAAATAAATAAAATAAAATCTCTTTGGTATCAGAAACACCAACTTTAGCTTCATTCCATTCGGTAAGACGCAAACAATTTCCCAAAAAGTAGAGCGTCAGTAGACACAAATTTGCAACAATTAGCTAAAAAAAATAAATTGGGGTGGGCTGTGGTTGAGGCTTAGAGCTCCCATCCTGGAGATCTGCCTCACTCCATTCATAACGTTTTGTTATCATTATTTAAGATGGTTTGTTGACATATGAGGCGTTGCAATTATCATTCAAGACAGTCTGCTGACATAACTACTGAAGTAATCGGGCACAATGTTCCGGGTCAGATCATTTGTACATTATCATCTGGGTCAAACACACATTCTGTCAGAGTATCACAGCAAACCCATACCTACAAAGTGTTTGCTAAAATGTTTTCTTTTTTTTTTCAGCCTAACAACATGTTTTTGTACACACTTAAACACATTATTTCTTTCAACTTACAACTGATGTAATTTAGTGATAAATGAATTTGAAAAAAATAAAAATAAAAATAAAACTATGAACTTTAACCTGCAGACTAACAGCTTTCACAGACAGAGGACATGCCCTCTTAGATTTTCTATTAACAACTCAGGTTTTAAAGTATTTATGGTGAGTTCCCATTTAGTATATTACACATACTTCTAATTCTGAACTGATGAATTTGTACAATATTCAGTGTCAAAGCAAAGCCAGAACACATCTTATGTATAAGCCAGAATTGCAAAGTAAATCCATAATGTCCCACACTTTCACTCCCATAAAACCCAAAATGTAAAACATCTGTATGTCTGAGAACAATATGTAGTTTACCTTTTTCTATTACAAATTACCATGTAAATGAATGTATGATTCTATAAAAAAAAAAAAGACCTTAAGCCCTCTGAGAATCACCAAGTTGTGTAAACAGAGGTCTGACTCGGTTGTCATTTATTTACAGAAGGAATCATTGGTCAGTACAAGTACATGTTGGTAGCTCCATACCATTACTAAAGTTAAGTGAAATATTGCAACGAGCCCTAAACAGACATACCATTAACATTTGATAAAGTTTAATGGCATGATATTGAAGGGAACAGTAGATTCAGTGATAAAATGCAGTTAAAAATATCATATCACCACCAAGAGACGTAGCTCTGCTTCTTTGTTTACATGGTCAACATTTAGAGAAAAGGAGAGGTAGGTGTTTAACTCTGTACTGAGGGATCTAAAGGCCGCTCCACAAGAGGACTCTGCATACATAATGGTGTTAATGGTTGAACAAATGAGATGAAGTTTTCTCTCTGCTCCTTCACCTCATCTCCTTTGCCTTTTAGGTCCAAAAAGTTTTCTGCAAACATGTGGAAGAGATTATTAACTGCCTGTTTTTTCTGGGTCAGTGCAGTTGTGTCAGTCAGGTGACACATCTGCATATTTAAAAAGGGTGACAAAGTTTATGTTTGTTGCACTGCTTATGGGTACGCAACCACTCAAGAGAAAGTTTTTTTTTCATTTAGTGTTTCGTTGTAGGTGTTGGTTGGTGTCCTGCTAGGAAGTGATCCTCCACCCAATCTCATGTATTTGCAGCATTTAACAGGTTTTCTTTAAGGATTTTCCTATTTAGCCCCACCTGTTTTTAGTCAAAGTAGTTCCAGACCTCATCTCAACATCATGACGGCAAATGGTTGCACTGAATTTTATTGAGGGGTATCCAAGTAAAGGGACTAAAAACATGTGAATAACACTTTTCAGATTTTTATGTGTAAACATTTTTTGATTATTATTTTAGTCTATTCAGAATTTGATGTCGCATACAATCCCCAAAACATAACGGCTATGTATAGTGACAAAATGGGTAGACGGATGCAGGGATGTAATACTTTTGCAAGGTAAGAGTTGGAGTGTAATGCTGAACATTGATTTTATCCAAATGCTAGTCAGCAAAACAGGCGAGTGGCATGCTAACAATCATACTTATTACATGTTCACCTCTATTGCTTAAAAAAGCTTACATGATAAATATTTCTGTCTGACTGCTTCAAATTATTGTTTTTTAACAATTTGCACAGCACAAAAAACCTTACCATAAAAAAACCAGATATTGGGGATAAAATCATACATTTATGATACAAAAGAAGATCCAGCTTTTGCGTTACTTGCAGAATATAAGATGGGCTGTTTCTGAATAATTAAATGTAGGTCAGGAGGAGTCCTGGAAAAATAACGGCAATTAAGGTTCACCTTCTGTTGCAACGTCTCCTGTACCACATGGTTAACTGGAAACCTTCCAGAAGCTGTCCAGCTCCTGGGGAGTGCTGGAAAGATGTACAATGTGAGAGAAGCCCAGACCACTTATTTCTGTTCCCAGATTAAAGCAGAAATAATGAGGACGCATGATGGGGAAAATTGAGTCACAGACAAAATTGCTATTAGATTTCAGCCTTGATGTAAAAGGACAATGCAGAGCTTTATGAGGGACATTAAAAGGTCTATCACTCAAGTAATGCACATCAAAATGCAACAAAATCACACACTAACTCCACCGGAGAATAAATCGTGTAAATGGAGTACCTAAAGCTGCGACAATGAGACAGAGTTTAACCGATTTCAGGAGAAATTTTTATTTCAGTTCCAACAATCAATTAGCAATTATTTCAACAAAAACAGGCAGTTTCAATATGTCGGCATCCTTGTGGCTTAATGTTATCTCATATAGATGCATTTAGCATGCAGGTTTTCAGATGCCTACTGGCAGTTAAAACACTTAAAAGAAATTATAATTATCCCAGTGGAGGAAAAACTAGAGTGTTCATAAAGGCAAAAGTGAAAAATAATATACAGAAAGATTTAATTTAACGTATGATTTATAACATTTTCAGTTCTATCAGATAGATTTGATAAAGTCAGTCGATGGTCTGTCAGAGTAGTTATTAAAATAGAAAAAGGATATGACATAGCTCTGAATATTAAGGCTACTTTTGTCCTCAAAAATAAATAGCCTGACATGTTTCAGGCTAAGCCGAACTTTGCTAAACTTTAGATTTAACATATAGCAAACGGTAAAGAATTATAACCAACAGCTTATTAATTCCAGTTTCAAAATATCTATAAGTGACAAGTGTATATATAGAATAAGAAAATATTTTCATGAACTTTGTACAAAAACACAAACCCAGGATTCAAAAGGTTGAGTTAATCAATAAGTGTCCATCTCTTCCACACATTTCTGTTACAGATCAAACAGCAACATCGTTTTGTTTAGTTGTATGCCATTTCAAATACCATTAAATGAATTAACTGATTAAAAAATTAATTCATTTTGAGTGCAAAGTAGCTGCTTGCAGAGCAGCAAATATTTTATTATAATTACCAAGCTTTTTCTGAACCAACTATGAGTTATTAGCACAGGGACAATTTTATCCTGCTATATTGAATGTTTCTTTGGGGTGTTTGGCTGACAAGCAGCAGTATCTTGTGTCAATTCTTCCATTGTGAAATATCAGTAAATATAAAGGACATCAAGCCTTCTATCTGCATTATTATTAAGTTTGAAGGTTGCTCAACTAAGCGGACACTTTACAATCAGTATCCAAGAAGCGTAATCTTGGAGACAGAACGTCCAGCACTGTGGAAATTGTCAGTCCATGCCACCTAGAGCTGTGGCAGCTGGAACTGGTAATGGATTTTCACTAAAAATTTTATACCTCTATTACTGCTGCCTATTATGCTAGTAATGAGTTTCACTATGTACAAAGATGGTGGAGATTTCTCAACCTTATTCCTGTAGGGTCTGCTTTTTCAGAATGCTATTTTGGTCGAGCTGCACAAGTAGCCACATAGATTCATTCACTGCCCAGAACAGACTTCTCAGGTGTCCTCAGCATAAGGACTGAACGATACAGAAGCTGTTCCCTGAGCCTGGGAATGCTGAGGATGACACTATATCCTCTGAGCCCAACAAAGTAACCGTTTTCCTCAAATAACACTTCTTCATCTGCTAAAACTACAAGAGGGCTTGTGTAAAAAGTAGCTGGGAAAAACACCAGAAAAGAGAGCTTTTAAGAGAGGCGGAGACCTTGACCTAAATACAAAATGAAATACACTGTAAGTTTGGCTTCATTTTCCAAACACACAAAAAGAAACAAACATAATTCTACCATTTCAAAGCTTTTAAAAATCGAGATGAAAATAACAACAGCCTAAGCAAACTCAGAGCATACATTTTGTGTTATACCACTACAGGGAAGTTGTGATATTCATGGTGGTTACAAACCACAGACCTCCAAGGAATTACTAACATACCTGAAAGATCCTACCTCTGAAAATGTTTACAACCATCTACAATCACCAAATATATGCATCAATACGCACTGTGAAAACCATTCTGGTATTAGATGCTAATATCCACGGTGTTCCTTATCTATGGGGATACAGCCAATCAGCACCAAGGAAAATGACTAGATTGGTTGCCAAGATGAATTTTATTTTGTATGCCCTATGAAGAATATGTCAATAGTCAGATTTTCACCAAATAATTTGGAATCACATTTCATAGAAAACTACTGAACCATGAATAGGTAAGAGTCCACCGTAGACGGATCAACTAAAGTTTCTACAACGCAGTCTTTTACTACAAGCCCCAATATACATTTTGTCAGTTTTTATTCTCATCTCCACTGCAAATCATAAGTTAATCATAGGCATTAATCACTAATTTTGCATTTTCAATTGTGTTACTGTTTTACAATTTTGCATGACCTGAGAAGAACTGAGAGGCTGTTCCACCAAAAAAAGAAGCTGTTGCTAACAGAAAGAATATTTTAGAGCGTGGCTGAAATTAGGAGCTGCTCACATGGAGCTAAATACCTTCTGGTGAAAAGCTTTTTGGTCCCAATCACGAGAGGTTAGGTTTTGAGGATACAGTATCAAGTATGGTGG
>NW_015113087.1:97976-114703 GCF_001443285.1 Poecilia latipinna | reverse complement strand
AATTTTGACAAAATACATACATTTTGTCAAAATTTATGTATTTTGACAAAATACATAAATTCACAATAATTTTTAATAACGGCTGATTAATGAGTGTTCTTAAAAGTTTTTATATTCTGGGGGGGGTTTACACTAAATTATGCCAGATTATATTCAAGATATTTAAAAAATATATGTGGTATTAAATATAAGGTGATCCTTGGTAAAAACTCCCAATATCACAGATTTTAAAAATGCCAATAATTCAAAACACACAAAGTAATTCTGCAGACCTGAAGGCACACCATTTGATTTTAGATTTCTTCTTGTGAAGTTTATACTATAAAGAAAGGTGTTTAATTGTGAAAGGGAACCACTAATATAACCTTGATTACTTAGCAATGCAGTAAAAAAGGCAACTCTGTGAGGTGTTACTTTCAACCTTTTTATTAAGAACTAAATGCTGCCTGAGCAGTCTTGAGAACTGCTGATGCTGATACCGTAATGATTTAGTGACCTACAATCTTTGATACGTGTGCTCAAGCTAAAAACTCCAGCAATAAACCGGTTTGGGTCAGATGAGAGGGTTTTCCATTGCAATACATTTCCTGTTAACCACCAGAGAATATTAGCTCTTCTACGCCCACATCAGACGATCAGCTGGAAAATGATAATGTGTGACCAAAGTGGACATTTATTTCGCAGGGCACAAAACCACTGTATCCTTTTGTAATGCTCTAAAGAAGCAGATGTTAGCAGTTCACTATGACTTAAAGATGGTTCAGCTTGTTGGTCTCATCTTCATCACAAATAAACTCTGTTTTTTGAAGCATACGTTCAGTTCATAAGAGCTTCACATGAGTAAATCAGGGAAAGGCTGAGTTTAAACTATTACTGCAATTCCACATGAATAGTTAGTATGCCTTTTTTTTGTTGTTTTAAGCTCAGCTAACCAGATGTGTGTGACACTACTGTGTGCACTCTAAGTGCTTGCTGAGTAAACAAGTAGGTGAAGGTCATTTAGCCAACTAAAGCCTGTGGCAAGTTTAAACATTTAAACATCATCCTACTCTGCCCACCAACCTTTATTCAAACTTAATCAGCACACAACACATCAAATACATCTTTACCGTGGAAGTAGAGCTGGAATCAGATTTGATCCTCTGGGAAAAGTCCAATATATGCCATCCATTACACCACTTGAGGCAAAGTCATTAATATGCCAGGTCATACACAAAACCAGCCCAATCAAGTCTTTGATTAAACAAGCTCATTTGCATCAGCGCTGGGTAACACACACTGCAGGTGCCCTATATTTGTGCCAGAAAGAATGTAAGGGAGAGAAGAGTGATGTGTTTTTTTGGCAGCATCTTCAGGAAGAAAAAAAAAAACAGTACTCTTTAAGGACCCCAGTGAAGAACACCTGAAGGGTACGACTGACAGAGTGAAATAATGAAGAGAAGCAAACACTTCCCTGGAAGAAATAAAATAACCTCTAGTCAAAGATAAGTTGAAAGTGATGGGTTTTTCTCATTGCATATTGTAGATGTATTTTGCATGTAAAAAAAGAAAGTCCAATCTTTTATGTAGCTCATATGCATACAAAATTATCCAATTTACCCAACTCAGTGGCCTGGAAAGATGTGAAATAAGTACTGAAATCGATCTAGTGTCATACACGCTTGTATGATCATGATGAAATATTCCAAACCTTTAGGGATGATATTTTATATTATGCTGAGCTACAGTGACAGATCTGCTGGTGAACAGCTGGACAATTTTACACAAGATTGAATGGTGGTGGGTTAAGCTCAAAAGGAAACCGTATTCTCATTCATGTAAATGGCCTTTTTTTTTAAACAGGGTGAGATTTTTGGCAAATAATAAGAATCTGCACAACCTTTCGGAAATCTTGCTGTCACTCCATTTCAACTATGCCATTCCTTTCAAATGTGTTTGAAGTAGGGTTATCATGCCAATAAAATTACAAACTCGATATCAATATTATGAAAAACATTCAATGGCGTTTTTGATGCTTTTGGAAAAGAGGCTTCTTTCAAACAAAGAGCATACAAACATCATTAATTTCATTGTGACTAAAACTGCAACTTCCTTAAATAGCACAAAACCAATTAGTATTAAAAAATTTAATCTCCATTTAAAAAGTACTACATAAAAGTATGACTTCCCTGTTTGGAAAAAGTAGACAAGAGAACACCTAGTTTAGCTATAATCTGTCTTGTAACAGATAGAGACAGGACTAAATAAAATACGTTGTAATTTTTCAGATGGATTTTATTTCTATAGATACATGTGTCAAACTGGAAGTCTTTATAGTTGTAGCTTTTGAACAAGGCACTGAGAAAGAGCTCTAACTCTGGGTTGTTCTGAAAATGTTTTTGTTTTTTTTCATTTATACACTCCTATTTTGTAAAGATGGTTAAGCTACTGGCAAATTCAAAATATAGAAAAAAAGTACTTATTTTTTAGCTCCTCAAGAGAAACTGAAAGCTGCTAAAAATCATTTTCAGTATTTCAGAACTTTACAACAATGAAAATAAGCCTCAAAACCTCTGATCAATGAATCTGTAATAACAATTATCAGAAGCATTTCCTGCAAAATGCTGGTAGTCAAGAATGTTTCACTTTGCTCATGGTGCATGTAATTTCATTATGATACAACTGTGCCAAGCTCTGTCTGGGTGTGTCTTGAATTGTGGTCAATGTCTAGCTGTGTAACAGATTGGGATCTAAAGGGCTGCACAGAACCCAGTGTGAAATTGTCACAGCAGCGCTCTTCACAAATGGGCATATCTCAGCAGTTGATCATAGAAGACCTGGCAACTTTCACTCTGTCATTTCATGCAACATTATTCAGAGCAATGCAGTGTCATAATTATCATAGAACCAGTTTCAGACTTCATTTGCCAACGTAAAACTGGCTCCATATCAGTACAAAAAAGCTAAGTGTTTATTTTTGTATAGCTTTAAATCCTCTAAAGATTAACAGGAATTTGACCACTTAGATCTGCAACATAAATATAAACCCACTCCATGATCCAGCCCTGATAGCATCTGCTGCCACAGCAAACCACTGGTTGTTTGATTATCCAGAAACAATATAGGTAGTGCAACTAAGCAAACGGGTTTTCCACTGGACATTACAGACATCATACACTTGGAAGCGACAGGAAAAAGGTGTTTTAATATCTGCAGCTGGCTAGTCGAGAGAATAAATAAGCCTTTCATTCAGAACCACATGATTTGTGTCATATTTGAGTTCTGGTGTTTTGCCAAAGCTGGAAAACACATGACATGGCAACAATACCTCAGAGTGAAAAAAAGTAAAAACAAGGCCAGAGATAGGTCTGGGGATAGATGCAGTTGAAGTCACTCGTTTGCATACTCTTATAATAAAAATGCCATTATTTTAATGGTTTTATAGCACATAACTTAATTCTTGCTTGGAAAAATGCTTAGTGTGACAATCTGTACTTATTGTGAATTTTCTTTAATCCAAATAAACTGATTGACTTTTCAAAGATAACTTGTCAAGCAGTCACTGACAATGAGCTTTCTGCAAATTTTTTTTTTTTTTTTTTTTTGTGTTTCTTGTCTGATTGGTATTGTTTCTCTGTATAAGCACTTTGAATTGTCTTTGACTGAAAGGTGCTATATAAATAAAATTGCCTTGCCTTGCCTTACTAGATTGCAACTTACTAACCAGAAAGTTGCAGCTCTGACTGTTTTTGCTCTGATATAAATGCTCTCCAGTCACCAAAAAACACCAGTAGGAGCAGTCCAGTCACATTAGGGAACTGGTCCTGCACCAGCGACTCTTGATGTGACTTACCCAGCCTCCATGCATTTCCATGTCTAAATTTGCTATGCTAATGACTGAGGGATTGCAGGACAGGACTTCTTTGTGTTGCTAAAGGCTTATCTTAACAATACCACCATTGCTTCCACAGTGAAGCTATTTATTTTTTCCCACTTCTGCTTTTTCACTTCACTTGCTGAATAGTTTAACAAATCTATTAAATAAAACATAGTCAATGACATGAAGTTGTTTTTTTGTTTTTTTGCACCAGCACGAATTGTCATATCATTAGGAACATACTGAATCAAAATGTTTGAAAGGGTTAAGTATCAATCTTTAACTTCATCGTTCTCATAGAAGTATCATAGTGATGATTAGGATAAATCTGAAATAAGAGTATTGTTTTGTTTTCATCTAGAATCAATTCGACAACATATCTACACCAGCCTCCATTTAATTAACTGTTTTGTATTCAAGCTCCTAGGAGGCTAAAGTAAATATCCTTATATGAATTTTTTTTAGATTTCATAGAATACAAACTTATCATTTTAATTTTAATCCAGTCTCTAATCATCTCATCTCATCTCGCAACTAAGTCAATCAGATATTGACCGATTAGAAACTGCTTTTTTTTTTTTACAAGTTCATACATCATTCATATCCACGACCAGGTCAAACTGAAAACAACATTATAAGATTTTCAAACCTGACAGTCCAGTTGACTTGGGTCGACTGGGCGCCAAAATTGCAACATTTGTCGCTTCAGCAGTTCTCTTTCACACCACACTGTCAAACAGACCAAACCATTTAAAAAAACCTATTTACCTCCTTGCCTGTGGTGGCGCTGCACCAAGAACCACCATAAAGGAAACAACACAAAAACCTTTGAAGAAGATACTGATAAGAACTTCCCAAAACCCCCAGGTATTTCTCCCACTAAAACTAGACTTGCACATTTGATTTGGTTGCGTTTACCCAGAATGCCCTGCGGTATAACCCAATCCTGCTTATGGAGCACTCTCCGGTCTGCTTGTATCCACATATGCATTCGAACCACACCAGAGTTCACTTGAACCAAACTGAGACCCATGTTTGTAGCCGGACCAGAGTTCACCTTTTCGGTCCACATCAGCCTGATTGAGCATCCCCACATCCCCAAACGAACTGAACTTTTCTAGGCAAACAAACTAGACTTTGATTAAACCAGACAAAACAGAGTTGGTGTGAATGCACACTTAGATGCTGAAGTTACATGAGAATATTCAATAAGTCAATTCCAGTATAAGTAAGGAAGTTAAAAATAAAAGTTATATGAAGGTTGTGTAAAAGAAGCTTTTCATTCAGGAATCTAATAGACAGTTGACAGGAGTTATCAGTAAGGTGAATGTATCACCGACAAGTCACTCCACTTTATCCTCCTCAAGAGCCAAATTAAACTTGTAATAGAACAAGCTGACTTTGGAAATGTTTGAAGTCTTTTCATAATCTCTGCTAAATTGAATGGTCTACAAGCAGAAAGTGTGTTAGTGACGCTTGCAACAGTAAACATACAAATCACTGCCGTTTGATTTTGGAATCAGTTTATAATGTCAACATTGTAATTATTTTGTCTTTGAAATATTAGAGAAACTGTTTAACTGCGGAGCTGTTTAACAGTGACTGCTCTCTCTCAGGTTCAAATATAAAATGAACAACCTATCATGAAAAGCTCATAGCTACAATAAAAAACATAATTGTCTAACAAACAACGAATTAGAGCTTTTTCCTCTCAAATACTAAGTTAGATAACTGCTTTTTAGCTGTAAAATTGAATTTTTTTGTGCACAAAAAATAAAGTTATTAAGGTGTATTACTATGCTATGATGTATTTTTTTTTTGTTGAGTTTTAATTATAAATACCTCTACCCCATAACCTGAACAAATTCACTGGCTGAAATCAGAGTCAACTAAAATCTGTGTCAAACTTGAAACTTGCCTTAAAGTTCATGATCAGTACATCTATAAAGTGCAGCTTTTCTGCTTTTAATCTTCTTGTTACAATACGAGAGACTGAGTGTATTCTCCTGCCAGAATAAAAAAAAAAAAAAACACTTTACCACTTGTACAGCTTAATAACATACATATAGGGAACAAAACTGAAACGATCACAAAAATGTTTTAAAGAACCCTCTAATATTTGCTAAGTGTTAAAGTGACATACCATTAAGGTGTTGATGTTACACCTATATTGTGCCAGATAAAAGATAAGAGCTATCGCTGCATGTAAGCCTAAATTAAGTGTTTAACAAAAAGGGGAGAATTAGAAGCTGAGTGATGAAGCGTTTACCTCAGCCTCACAGAGAGAGGACCTTCTCGAGGGCCCTTCTAGTTTTGTAGTCAAAACTAGAAGATTAGATTTCCTCTAATAACAACAGCACTTTCAATTGACCCCAACAACACTCAAAGCCCACAATAAAGGAAGGTAAGGTATCAGACACGTCGTTTACTTTCTGTAATTAAAATGCAGATCAGAGTCATCTATAATACAAGTTAAAATGAGAGTGCAAACTTAAACTACAACACACCGGTTATCACTAGTAACACTTGGTACACCTGCATTGTTGTTCCCATCAGCAGTTGAGCTTGTTTACACCAGCAAAAGAAGCCACTTCTGGTTTTAGTCAAACCAGAGGTGGGGAAAAAAAAAAGAGAGAAATATCCTCCCTCACAAGTATTTACTGAAATGATTTTCCACCACTTCTTAAACCTTCCTTTAAAGTTCTCTTTTTGCAACAAACTGGACCCGGCCAGGCATCATGGAATAAAGAGCAGGTTTGGACCAAGGAGGAGAGCAACCACCACAGAAAAGGAACTGGAAAGAATACGCAGGAAAAGCCCCCTGTGTGCCACCAGTGAGTGGAGCAGTGAGCGATCAGGTGGTTGGTTGGCCTGCTGTAATTAACAACCTCAGCCAAAAGCAGCCAGGCATGACCGACGAATTAACATGCAGCAGCTTTCACACAGTATCCCACAGATCCGTTCAGTGAGCAAAAACAGTCTGAAAATAGCCTGGCCTGTTGATACTACAGTCTGATTTCTTGATTAAGAAATAACTGGGAACTGTTACAAAGCTTTCCAACGCAGACACAGCACAACATTTACAGCTTAACAGAAGCTTTAACAGTAACTTTAGCAGTAATTAATGGTATTTTACAACAGTGGCAGCTTCTGCTTTATTCATGTTGTCTATAAAAGACATGTTTGTAGAATTTTCCAAGTCAGTGACGCAGCACGTTAAAGAGGTTAGCATGAATCATCTCTACTCACAGGCCAGTAACTGATGTCGGCATATACTCAAGTTTTAAAGTTACAGTTTCCAACCTCTAATATTTTAAAGTTTTAAGTCCTCATATTGAGATGCCAGAGAAAGTGATGGAGTAACCAGAACTATCTGTTACTGAATGAAATATGCAAGGAAAGGCGCATTGCCTTCCTAAATGGGTTGCTGCACACTGCTGGTTTGCTGGCTGAAACAAAGCTACAACAACTTCCCCTTCCTGAAGAAAGGGGCAAATTTTAAAAACATGTCTAGTCAATAAAAACATTGTGGAAAAACTTCAAACCCAAAACACAATCATATAAAATAAAGTCCAAAATTGTCCATGCTACTGGCAGATTTAGATGTGAAAATCTTTCCCTTTTACCAAGAAGTTTCATCTGACTGGAAATCAAACATTTTTGAAGCTGTCCAGTCAGAACCCAGACTTCAATATGAATAACATTCGGTGGAGAAAATTAGGGTTGCTCACAGACACAGAACTCATCAAAATACCAGCGGAAACATAAAAAATGTTGGTCTGCAATTATGGGAATGGTTAGACTACTGTAACACAAAGATGTCTCCATTGATTTATGATAAGGCCATAAAAAAAAATCGACATGCCATTTTTAGAATAAAATATAAATAAACATGTAACTAATACTTGTTATCGACACTGCTTTGAAATTGTTTTAGGAATGGCAACGCTTGCATCTAACAATCAAAAATGAGCAGTAAATTGGGCTTAAGTACAAATGCTCTTTTTTTTTAAATCAGCATAATGAACAGAATTATCTTAAAAAGATAAAACTTCTAGAAATGAAAGGACAGCTGTTTTTTTTTTTTTTCTGTCCTTCACCCTTCCTTTCCAAGTCCCTGTCCTCTCCTCTGTAACACCCCATCTCTAATCACCACTTCCTGGCCACACAGGATCCAACATGAACAGGAGGAAATCCTTCCTTAGCTGAAAGCATAGTCAAATCAGCAAGTTTGGGACACATCAGCATGTACCGTCGTCAGCTGGAAAAACACACCAACTTTATCTTTAGCCGCACATGGAGGGAAAGAAAAACACTCGGGGACGAGCAGCAATCTGTGTAGACCTTCACGTCATTCGCACTAGTCTTGACATTGACTACGTTTATGCTCCTGTAGCTGACAAGTCCCATTAAGTTAACTTTTCCAAAGTTTAATCCAAGTTTCTAAAGCACCATAAAGCAGAAAATGGCTGTCACTGTCGTTCCACTGTACAAGAAATCAATGAAACAGAGGACATGTCCCCATGTGAAGGTCACAATTAAACATGTATACGTCAACAAATGTTCCAATCCCAAACATCTCAAATGCACATTATCCTCCAGCAAATTACTCTTTTTTCACCAGGATGTGTAAAAAAAAAAAAATTATTTGTACCGTGAGTGTATCAATTACATTTTAAAAACAAAATTGTATATCCACAACATTAAATGCAGAAGCGAGAATAAAAACTTTAAGTTAGAACTTTTAATATAGGTCAGATGACAAATAGAAAACATTCATTATGACACAATGAAACTTCTTTGTGTTCTTCAATGAAACACTTAATTCAGGAATTAATACCATATTTACGCTCTTCCAACAAGTCTGTTTAATATTTAGAATTCCCATTTACAGCCACATGATGCATAAAATAATTATGCAGCAGTACATTCTGCTGTGATACAATAAGATCATTTATGAATATTATGCAAGATGGTGTATTTTTTTATATGGTCTGCAACAATAACATTGATTTTTTTTTTTGCACAATGTTCATATATTCACTTATGCTGTAGGACAGTGAATTTTGCCAGTTTTGTTAAGAAGTATGTTTGCTGGCCAAAGAATAAGACCAAGATGTTGTTCCCCAAAAATCAGCAGCAAGGTTGGTGCTGACACTATAAGCCCAGTATAAATAAGACTACATGTTATCATCAACAAGTCCCCATCATTTTGGCCACAGAGATTTACAAAAAAAATTTAAAAGGTTATTCTTTAAAACTGCTAAAATACTCTCACTACACAGCTCCTACAGTTTAGCAGTTTAGAGTGCCACTATTGTATCTTTCGCTGCATTAACAGGGATAATGTGTAATATGTACCATATATTAAAAAAAGACTAATTTGTCTGTTTGGAGATATTTTAGCAGTCGGTGAGTCACTAGAACATCTCTGCTAAAAGCTGACTCCAGACTTGCTAAACAAGCAGAAATTCTATAGAGAGCAGTGTAAATAAGTTATAATATACTATGCAATAATTGTAAAACTACAAAATTTAGTGGATGTGATGAAACTTTCATTTGCTTAGTCTATATATAAAATTGCAAAAGCAATGTTAGGGAAAAAAACATTATAATAATTTACAGAGTGAACCGAAAACAAGAATATGCCCAGTAAGAGCGTATTCTTACTGGGCATAATTATTTTTTGGTGTCTGAGTTCACATGAAAACAAGTAGACCGGTCTGAGATGATCAAAAGGAAACAGTAACTCAAATACCCAAACAAGACGTATTACAACATCTCTGAACACACAACGTGAAGTAGAAGCAACAAAAGACCACACCAGGTGCCTCTCCTGTCAGCTAAGCACAGGAAACTAGGGCTGATTCATGCATGCTTCCCAAAATTAGACAATAAAAGATAGGAAAAGTATTGTCTGCTGTAATTGGTCTCGATTCCAACAGCATTTAGATGGTAGGGGCAGAATTTGGTGTAAACAACACAAAAGCATTGACATATCAGTGGTTCAAGCTGGTATTAGTGGTGAAGAAGATCAAACCATCCCTCACATTGATCACAACGGGCAAGGATCATATTCCTGACTGCAAATTTTTAGCATTCTAGCCATGCGGCCAGACAGAGATTTAAAGTGGATCAGCAAAAGCAAATGAGGTGGATTAGCAGTGATTGCCAACAACTGATGCTGTCATCCAGGACATGTTAGCGTGTAATATCGTCTCTGCTGCCTGGATGTTGTGCCGTTAGCATGTCATGGCAGTTAAGAGTCATGCAGCAACAGTCTTCAGTCAGAAACCACTTCAGATTTGTTGCAAGATTGACTGCTACTGGAGATCTTTCCTACCTACAACATCATGAGCCACTCTGGCCATACTTCAATAGTGTGAGTTATGACAACATTTAACCCCCTTTTGGGATAAATTAAATAGTTTTGAATTTGAATATAATTGTATATATTAAGGTTTACTGTATTCAACAAATTTTTTATTTTTTTTTAAACAAAACAATACTTTGAACAAGTGTGGCAACAACAGATAAAACCTTGTCTCTTTAAATTATTATATTGTAGGACAAGGAGAGCACAATAGCTACTATTATGTCATAAAACCTGCACTTCCTTGTTAATAAACAGATCGAACCAATGTGATAAACGTGTACGTCACGCATTATTTTTCAAATAATGATATAGAGTATAGGGAATTCAAACCCCATAGTCTACAGGATCTGCTTTCTTATATTCAAGGTTTATTTTTAAATGTCTGATTTTATATTCATTCATTGGTTTATTTATTTATTTATTTTTAACAGTAACAATGACTCAGGAATATATAATAAAGACTGGCGGTAATAATGCATATTGATGCTCGGCAACATCAGCTAGCAATATTGGCTGGCTAGTTAGCAGCCAGGAAGCTAGCTCATATTAGCTAGCTTCCATCCGCATCACATTGAGACTTGTTGTTGCTGTTGTTGTTTTTAAGAAAGCCTTGTGAAATCTAAAAATGCAAACATTAGTAAGAGCGCGTTTCAACAGCCCAGTGTGTTTTTTTTTTTTTAATTTCCACGCCGATAATGCGTGTCTTAGTCGTCAGGTAGCTGTAATTAGTAGCCGCTCAGATAGGCAGACAGCTAACCTGATACCGTGTTTGACGTTAGCTCCTGCAGCTAAGCCTCGACGATGCAGCATCCAGGAACAACCGCCGGTGACTTTTCACTCACCTATCAGCGCCCGCAGGTGCTTCAGTCGGGTCAAAACATCCTTCTTTGGGTCCAGAACTTTCTGTGTAGATTTCTTGACGTCCCCATGCCCCCTTCGAGTGAACATTCCGCTGTAAAATGCAACCGTGGAAGCAGAAATCACCTGTGTTTCACCATACACCAAGGCTCCAGTGTGACTGTCACTTTCCGCACCACCACTCTATGCTTGTTCGGTAAACATTCACCCGACCGCCGCTAGTGAGCCCTGTCCTGCGTGTGTGTGTGTGTGTGTGTTTTATTTGGTGGGTGTGTAAATACGGAAGCACAGCCGACAGAAGGGGCTGGTTAGGTCATCTCAACATATCCTTTTTGGTTTATTAAGCAGTTCCACCTTGCACTTCCAGTGTATTCAAAATAACCCGAAATTTTGCATTCTGGTTTAGAAATAAGCTACTGGATTATGATACCGCTCGATTCAAAAGCTTTCAGAACGCGAAAGATAAAAGCGTGTTGCAAAATGAATTAAGAATAAATAAAAATCTAAAAATATTTAAAAGTATGCAAAGACAATAAGTTCCTCAAGTAGTTTATTTAAAAAAGGACTCGCGTTTGTCATAGCTCACAAGCGCCCTCTGGTGTATGCTTTTGCATTTTCTCCTCACAGAAATCAACAACGTATAATAAATTCAATAGTCCTGTTATAAATTTTTAGAGTTTTGAAATATAAAGAACACGAGACCAAGGTAAGTAGATTTTGGACATTTATCATTAAAGTGACATGTATACTGTATTATACAAAAAAATGCTAAAAAATAATTAATGTCCGTGCTGCCCTAATGATATGCAATGCAAAACTTGTGGTGAATGTCTAACATCACAACAAAACAATACTTTGAACAAGGGTGGCAACAACACTCTCATTTGCAGAAGTTTTTTTTTTTTTTTTAATTCAGCCAAACTCAGGATTATCAAAAGGGTTTTAGATTTGCCATTGCTGTATGTTTTCTCATTTTCTCCAGTTCTCACTTTGGTTGCATGTAGTCCTCCTGTGTTGTTCAGACTGTCATGAAAAGATCAGATACAAGTTGCATTAGATCAAAAAAAAAAAAAAAAAATCAGAATTGGGTCACTTCTGGCTGCAGTATGAACGCAGCCTAATCATTTTGTAACCTTTTCTGGACTGATGGATGTAGCTGCCTAAAATCTTACTGGTTGTTATTGGTGTTCCTTTGTGTTTTATCTGTTTTTAAATGGTATTGTTTTAATCTGTTTTTATTTTATGTTTTCTTCTAAGAGTTCAGCACTTTATTTGAAAGTTTTCAAAAAGAAAGTTATTATTATTATTATTATTATTATTATTATTATTATTATTATTATTATTATTATTATTATTATTATTATTATATCTGCAGGTCAGGTAATAATTAGGCCTTGGTTGGAATAGTGAATGTGAACTTACCTTTATAAAAAATGTAGTTTAATCAGAGTTCATTCATTATTTAAGAATGGGAGCAATTTCTTTTTCACACAGGGGCAGGCTGATTTGAATCGTTTTCTCCCTTAAAAAACTGATTTTTTTTTTAAGGCTGTGATTTTATAACATGTGTAAATGTGAAGGCAGTTTTGGTCAATCCTTCACATATATTTTACCCCACCTACAATAGACTCCTGTTATGCATACAGGATGATGTCAAAGAGCAAAAAGAAATGGAAAACATTCCACAATTCACGTCAGAAAATCATCATTTCTGCTCAGTACTTCAGTTCTGAATGAATTCAATTCATCAATTTACCATCATTTCACAAACAGAAATGATGTTGAATTGCTTTTATGATTATCCATGTTGAACTTAGACAGGGTAATTTAGGGCTTGTTTGTTGTGTTCTGAAAGTTAGAAAATTGACAGATCAAATACAAAGGAGAGAAAAAAAAAATAATGCGTAAAACATAACAATGTTCTTCAGAGAAACGAAAGTTGAATAATGGCTTAAAACAATTAGGAAAAAACTCAAAAGATTAAGAAAAGAATTCAAGGCTGGATTTAACCAGGACAAAAAAATGCATGTAAAGTTGGGATACAAAAATAAGTATAAGAAAAGCATATTTTGCAACCAAAAGGAGACAGTACATCAAGTTAACTGGATTTGACATTGGCCTAAGTTATTTAGATTGCTGACATAATTGGACAAACCAAATAACTTTTAATAGGAAGTTTATAAGTGTTATAGGTTTCTTTATCTTCATAATGTGTCTCAAAATGCTACCAAAACAGGGTCTTAATAGGTTGTTTCAACACTTCCTCTGGGTTTTTGGAGACACATTTCACTGTAATAATTACCGCTGTCAGTAGAACCCCAGCTAATATATTTTGTCATGTGAATAACAGGGAAAACATACTACCAAATACTACTAAATTAGATTGGAATCATACCACCTATAGTAAAATACTTTAATCCTAGCATTATACCTATAATGCAATGAACTGTAATGCATGCAAAAGTGTGCATGCTCTGCAAATAATTTGCATCACTGAGTGAACCCGTTATTACAACATGTAATAAATAAATAGGGTTTACTCATTAAATGAGATGTGATTATATCTTCTTTTATTCCCATTCAGTATGAAATCACTCTTCGTGGCACCAAAGCTACAGCTGTTTTTAGCCATGTAACACTTAAGGTTTTGATGAGAAAACTATTCTGAATCACCTATTTAAATAACCTCAAGCATAATTAGCTCCACACTACAGACAGGAAGCTCTGGACAAAAATGTTTATAATTTGAGATAAGTCTAAAGTTTGGTAATATTACTGGAAAATATGCATCAGCAATTCTGAATTGAAATGTAGTTGCAATCATTTCACTTGTCAGTATCAATTTGCAGAATATGACTGTTGGAGCTAAGGTGAAACATGTACTTTTTGTTCTTGGTACAAATGACTTTATTTCATGACTAGAATAATCTCTCAGGGTTGTTTCTAACTATTCCTACAGAACATTTCTTTCTGGGTTGCTATGCTTCTGAATATAACCTAATGCAACAAAGCTTCATTTGAAATATATTTAAGACTATGCAGTGACACAGGTGTTGGCAGCACTGCCCTGCAACCAAAGGCTTTGGGTTTGAGTCCAATCAAGGCCTTAAGACATAAAGTTCCACCGATTGTTCTTAGTACGCATTCTGTCCAGGTTTCACCGCCTTCCTCCCACAGTTCAAAAGCCTGAATGTTAGGTTAATTGGTCTCTCTAAACCTTGGGAATGAGTGTGTGCATGCACTGTTGTTTCAAAAAAGCTTGTCAGAAAATTTGAATATCTCATAAAACTTTTAAAGAAAGGATTTTTAACTTAAAAAATTGACATGAGTCGATCAGCTCATGCAAATGAAATAGCCCCTCAAATAATGACTGACTGTAAAACTTCAATGTATCTGGTTTAGTAGTGGCTAATCGCAAGCAATGCAACAGTTGCAGCCTTGGCCTTGATAAATCTCTGTGTTGAAGCTGTTAAATGTCTTGTAGCTCTGACTTCAGCCACAGTCCATGCTTTGGATTGCGATTATCTGTTTTGGCTAGTCTACATATTTTCCTTCCACTCAGCTTTCCAGTAACATGCTTGGATACAATAATTTTCCAAGCTGACATTTTTGGCAATAATCTTGTATGTGTTACATTTGCTGTCAGCAGAAAGTCTCACAAAAGATCAGGTCAGTAGTTTCCCCATCACTTTAGGCCACAGCATAGACATAACATAGCATTTTTGTGTTAAAACACCACGCTTTTTTATTGCTGTTATTTAAGACTCACATTTTATCTGAAAATAAATTAAGATCAGCTTCAGTGAAACATTAACATATTTCACTCTGTGTGGAATGAATTACTAAACTGTATGCATTTTTTGATTGTTTTTGATTCAGTACCACAACATATTCTTGGCTAACTAAAAACGCATAAAGTTTGAGCCTCTATGTTTGTTTCAAATTGACCAAATTTACCAGAAGATGGCGCCTAAACCATTAGTATGCATGCAAAGAAACAGGTCATTTTTAAATTTATTTTGAAGCATCTTTTTCTCCCCCTGAGTCTGTGGCTTGCACATCAAGTGTTATATTCGCCAGGGAAAGTGGTTCAGAATTAACTAGGACAAACTGTCAGGGAAGCCACACAAAATCTCAAAAGAAAACCAAGATTCTTGCGTTTTATAGGTAGCTGCACTAAAGTCTCTATCCTCAATAAGCAGGGAAGAAAGTATACTGCATTCCATCCGCCGCCCCCACATTTTGAGCACAGACAATATTGTGAGAGCATTTATCTCCCTTTTTCAAGATCTCCACAGTGGATGCGTTGGATGATAGGAGAGAGAACCAAGGGAAGTGAGAACGGAGGCCGTCGAGGAGGAGGAGAGAGAAGCAAAATCAGCCTTTGCCCTGCAGTTTGGTATGACACTCATTATCTGAAGTGGGCCATTCTGAGAAAGAAGGAGGTTGCCTGTCACAACAGATGTTGATTACACAAAACAGGGTTGTTTGGAAGGATGTGTGAATAAAACACAAGCTCTTTATCTCTCTCTCTCTCTCTCTCACACACACACACACACACACACACACACACACACACACACACACTTAGGCTGGGTTATTGTTGATGCTTTGTCATCACTCTTAATTGATTGTAATCACCGTTCCTTCTTGGCAAACCTACCCTGTTCTTGAATTGCAAGTTACTGCTCATTATCCAAGATGGCATTGACCGAGAATAATCCATCACTAACAACAGTGGGCCTGGTTGTTTACTTCCCTCTCTAATTCTGCACCTGGAAATAGTTCGTTGTGGCCAAATTTTAAAATAATTTATTGTAATTTTATGGCTTTATGCTGTCTGGTTGTGTGTTCGGTTGGGGGTAATTACAGGCCTTTATTTTTTAAGGTGAAACCATTTCTTTAAAAAAATAAAATAAAATAGTAGTGTCTTTGGTTTTTTTGCCAAGTGTCAGGACGAAGCAGTTCTGGCACTTGGACTGCCAGGTTTTGATTATGGTTTTGATGATGGCCAAATGGTGGCACTGCAGGCTTACAAATGAAGGCCACCTCTCACCCTGACCAGACCGGACTGATTTCAAGCCAAGGTTTGAAAAGCACTTGTCTGCTCTAAATTGTTCTTATAAAGAGCTTGGAAATACTTGACTTTTCTCCTTATGTGGTTATGGATTTCCTTTTTGGACAATTAAGTGCCATTAAAAGCTAATATCTCCTGTTAAACTACACTAACTTGATGAGGATGTACATTGAACAAGCTACCAGAAGCAGGATTTTCTTTTTTTGGCACAAGTTTTGACACTTAAATGGAGAAAATTAGGAAGAAAATTAAAAGCAAAAGTAATATAAATGGGAAATTTCCTGTTTGGCCACCAACAGCTGCTTTAGCCATGGAACAATGATGCAATCAGAAAACCAATGTACAAAATTGAAGCTAACTTAATATGAGGCTCCTTTTAAGGATTTTTAAATTATAGGACCAAATGAATTGACTAAATAAAAAAGAGTAATAATATATTTTCCAAATATATTTCACATTAGAAGTATTTTTTTTTTTTTTTTTTTTTTTTTTTTAAATTATTTATTTTTTTCTTTTTTAATTAAATTTTTCCCCCCCCCAGGGGTCCTACCAAGACAACC